>NC_060184.1:63425447-63517947 GCF_021184085.1 Oncorhynchus gorbuscha
GCTGTTTTCACCGTAAAATGAGCATATTTAGACATTCAAACGTAACAGATACTTTAGGTTTTAACAAGGTGTCTAGTTGGCACAACTTAGAGGGCTCTATTCAATCAGATCCGCTTTAGCCGACTTTGGCATAGTGGTTGTTTTGCCGTTGGAGGTGGAACTGCGTTAGAGCTGTCAAATCCACAAGCGGTTCCTGGCATTGTACTTAAAGTGGACATTGCCTTTGGCTGCACGGAGTCACAGTAACCTTCTACGGCACACATTTAGGGTTTTTCCTATTTTTAGAAGGTTCTGGCATTATGATAATGTATCAATAATAATACAAATAGAACGTTTATCCCACCCAGAATTGTTTTTTGTTGTCTCTGAAAATCTGATATTTTCAGAACATTTATGAAGTGAAACATAGTAGAAACAAGTACTCTTTTCATGAGAAAATAAAAGTTGGGCTTATAAAAGAGTATTTCACTGCCTCTCTAACCTGATTATTGGGTCCATTCTTCCTAGCTGTCACTGTCCTCAAGTTCACTGTCCTCACTATCAGAGGGTAACTGCCCGATTCGGCTCCTTCCACCCATAGAATGTCCCTGTATCCATTGCCTGTGAATGTCAGTGGATATGTTGGCAAAAACATTAACCAAGGCCATCATTTTACAACAAATTACATGTCTTTTAATGAGCATGATATTGCCCTGAAAAGTAGCCTGGATGCAACAACAAAAAGATTAGCTTAACTGCACAATGTTGCCCTGAGGCAACAAATAGTAATTATTATTTTTGGAATATATATATATATATTTGTTTTTAATACGTTGAAAACCTATCAAATATGGTTCTTAAAAGGTCCCTACACCAGCATTTTTTTATCGTCAAGTTATCTCTATTTAAACATTCAAAAGAATGAAATGTATCTTACCCTTTGCTCACACCATGCGCTCACGTTGCTCTGCTTCCTGAAAGAAGGCCCCTCTCCGTTTGATGATATCATACCAACTTCCGCACTGTGTTGATTTGTTTTTTTACAGACATGTCATCACATATTGTCATGTCAGGGGCAAAAGGGATTTCTGTTGTCTGAGGGCAACGATGTTTAGTAGAGGGTTAAGACAAATCCCATGCAGCCTTGTTTACAAATTGGAGCACTGGAATGTGAGATGTAATCTACACCTCGATTAGGCTGATAGAAATCCTCATGATTTAGTTTAATGATTTTCAATTTGAGCGTCATTATTTCTATAGAGCCTACACTTCATTCTGGACTTCAAACACCAGTGGGACGAGTTTGGATTCGTGACCATGATCAAGAGCAGCGGCTCACCGATTTGACAGCTCCAGCAGTTCCACCTCCGACACTGCCAAAACATCAGCTGTGCGGGTGTCGGCTATCTGTTTGAATCTAGGCCGTAACCTCTTGACCTTATATATCCAGTATGATAACATCTAAGCTTAATGGATTTGGGTAACGGTTTTATAAAGGAAAATAGAGCAGACATTCTGACATTTGTAATGTTTTTTCCCTTGATTGGACAAAATACCTATTCTGGCATTCTAGAGTATTTTAGTAGAAATAACAGAAATAAACTGTAATAGTATCTTAAACCGTATACCCTGTAGGTATTTATAACTGTTGTGCTTCTGTGTATAGCAAGAGAGAGAGAGAGAAAAGGAGTGAGGCAGCTTGCATTATGGCTTCAGGAACTGTAGGTTCAGGCTCGTCCAAATAACCACCGTTTCTCCTGGTGTTTCCATTCAGTGTAGAAAGTAACTCTTGCTTTTCCAGCTGCGTATGTCCGACTGCCGGTCTGCTTCACCCCTGGTCTGCCTCACCCCTGGTCTGCCTCACCCCCGGTCTGCTTCACCCCCGGTCTGCCTCACCCCTGGTCTGCCTCACCCCCGGTCTGCCTCACCCCCGGTCTGCCTCACCCCCGGTCTGCCTCACCCCTGGTCTGCCTCACCCCTGGTCTGCCTCACCCCCGGTCTGCCTCACCCCTGGTCTCACCCTTGGTTTGCCTCACTTTCCCACTGTCCTCTAACTTTGTTTTCTGTGTGGAGACCTTCCCTCTAGTCTTTGATTTCTGTGTGGAGACCTTCCCTCTAGTCTTAACTTTGTTTTCTGTGTGGAGACCTGCCCTCTATTCTAAATTTGTTTTCTGTGTGGAGACCTGCCCTCTAGTCTAACTTTGTTTTCTGTGTGGAGACCTTCCCTCTATTCTAACTTTGTTTTCTGTGTGGAGACCTGCCCTCTAGTCTAACTTTGTTTTCTGTGTGGAGACCTGCCCTCTAGTCAAACTTTTTTCCATTCACAGTCACTCTCACCCTCCTCTCCTCCTCCCCTCCCCTCATCTCTCCTCTCCTCCTCCCCTCATCTCTCCTCTCCTCCTCCCCTCCCCTCATCTCTCCTCTCCTCCTCCCCTCATCTCTCCTCTCCTCTATCTTCCTTCTTATTTCTCTGTCCTCCACCTCTCAACTTCCTTCTCATCTCTCTGCTCATTTTGGGTCCTCTCTCTCTCTCTCTCTCTCTCTCTCTCTCTCTCTCTCTCTCTCTCTCTCTCTCTCTCTGTCTGTCTCTGTCTCTCTCTCTTTCAAATGTCATATTGTGTCTTTTTACAGTGTTGTAACGATGTGCAAATAGTTAAATTACAAAATCAAAAATAAATAAACATAAATATGGGTTGTATTTACAATGGTGTTATTTCTTCACTGGTTGCCCTTTTCTTGTGGCAACAGAGCACAAATATTGCTGCTGTGATTGCACACTGTGGTATTTCACCCAATAGATATGTGAGTTTATCAAAATTGGATTTGTTTTCGAAGTATTTGTGGGTCTGTGTAATCTGAGGGAAATATATGTCTCTAATATGGTCATACATTTGAAGTAGAAGGTGCAGCTCAGTTTCCTCCTAATTTTGTGGGCAGTGTGCACATAGCCTGTCTTCTGTTGAGAGCCAGGTCTGACCTTTCTCAATGGCAAGGCTATGCTCACTGAGTCTGTACATAGCTTTCCTTAATTTTGGGTCAGTCACAGTGGTCAGGTATTCTGCCAAAATGTACTCTCTGTTTAGGGCCAAAAATCATTCTAGGTTGCTCAGTTTTATTTCAATGTGTCAGGTAATTATCTTTTTGTTTTCTCATGATTTGGTTGGGTCTTATTGTGTTGCGGTCCTGGGGCTCTGTGGGGTGTGTTTGTGTTTGTGAACAGAGGACCAGCTTGCTTAGGGGACTCTTCTCCAGGTTCGTCTGTCTGTAGCTGATGGTTTTGTAATGGAAGGTTTGGGAATCGCTTCCTTTAAGGTGGTTGTAGAATTGAAAGGCTATTTTCTGGAGGTATTGGCTTAATTTAGCTCTGCATCCATTATTTGGTGTTTTATGTTTCATTTGATGTTTGGCCCATTTTGTGAATTCTTTGTTGGTGAGCGGACCCCAGACCTCACAACCCTAAAGGGCAATGGGTTGTATAACTTATTCAAGTATTTTTATCCAGACCCTAATTGGTATGTCAAATTTTATGTTCTTTTTGATAGCATAGAAGACCCTTCTTACCTTGTCTCTCAGATCCTTCAGAGCTTTGTGGAAGTTACCTGTGTCGCTGATGTTTAGGCCAAGGTATGTATAGTTCTTTGTGTGCTCTAGGGCAACAGGGTCTAGATGGAATTTGTATTTGTGGTCCTGGCAACTGGAACTTTTTGGAACACCATTATTTTTGTCTTACGGAGATTTACTGTCAGGGCCCAGGTCTGACAGAATCTGTGCAGAAGATCTAAGTGCTGCTGTAAACCCTCCTTATTTAGGGACAGAAGCACCAGATCATCAACAAACAGTAGACATTTGACTTCAGATTCTAGTTGGGTGAGGCTGAGTGTTGCAGACCGTTCTGGTGCCCTTGCCAATTCGTTGACATGTTTCACCCCACGGCCCTGTGGAAAGAAATGTGTGTGTTTTTGCCAACTTTTACCGCACACTTGTTGTTTGTGTTCAGGGATTTTATAATGTTGTATGTTTTCCCCCAACACCACATTCCATCAATTTGTATAGCAGAGCATGAGAAGACTTTGCCTTTGTTTTCGTTTGTTTGTTTGTCAATTAGGGTGTGCAGTGTGAATACGTGGTCTGTCATAAGGTAATTTGGTAAAAAGCCAATTTGACATTTGCTCAGTACATTGTTTTCACTGAGTCTGCTATTAATGATAATACAGAGGCATTTCCCAAGGTTGCTGTTGACGCATATCCCACGGTAGTTATTGTGGATTGGTGTGATCAGTCCTTGGTTCCAAATATTGGGGAAGATGCCAGAGCTGAGGATGATGATAAAGAGTTTAAGTATAGCCAATTGGAATCTGTGGTCTGTATATTTCATCATTTCATTTAGGATACCATCAACACTTTTTGGGTTGGAGGGTTTGTATTTTGTCCTATAGGTCCTTCAATATAATTGGAGAATCCAGTGGGTTCTGGTAGTATTTGTCTGTCTGACACACATACACACGCACACACACAAAAAGAGAGATCCAAAACAGCCATCTACTAAAATATAATCCAAGTTTCAGACATATAGCAGGTTTCAGCATGTAAATCATACAGCAGACAGGAGATATAAGATAGGACACACATACTAATACATCTGGTATACGTCTTTGTCCACATACAGCTCAGCGTTGGTCATGGTTATAAGTATCCTCTTTAGACATCAACCACAGTTTGATAATAGAATGATGATGATGATGAACTTGTGTGTTATCAGCAGAGGGGAGAAGGGGTAAGTCCATACAGGTAGACATACAGGTAGACAACTTTAGACCAGTAAAACTCCACTGTTAAACTGTAACTCTGCACCCACAGTGACACCGAGGAAACCACACTCCAGTGTGGTGAAACTGACACAAAGACAAAAACACTCTCCTTCTCTAGACAGACATCTGCTCCTACCCTACAATCACACACATGGACTCAGGGGCCCAGGGCTGCTGCTGCTCCACTGTGTTATCCCAGGTGCTCTTTATAGCAAGACACTCTCACCTCTTCAACCCCTGCCCCTCTCTCCCTCTCCTCACCTCTCCTTCCACACTCACCCCTTCACCCCCTGCTCCTCTCTCCCTCACCTCTCCTTCCACACTCACCCCTTCACCCCCGGCTCCTCTCTCCCTCTCCTCACCTCTCCTTCCACACTCACCCCTTCACCCCCTGCTCCTCTCTCCCTCTCCTCACCTCTCCTTCCACACTCACCCCTTCACCCCCTGCTCCTCTCTCCCTCTCCTCACCTCTCCTTCCACACTCACCCCTTCACCACCGGCTCCTCTCTCCCTCTCCTCACCTCTCCTTCCACACTCACCCCTTCACCCCCTGCTCCTCTCTCCCTCTCCTCACCTCTCCTTCCACACTCACCCCTTCACCCCCTGCTCCTTTCTCCCTCTCCTCACCTCTCCTTCCACACTCACCCCTTCACCCCCTGCTCCTCTCCTCACCTCTCCTTCCACACTCACCCCTTCACCCCCTGCTCCTCTCCTCACCTCTCCTTCCACACTCACCCCGTCACCCCCTGCTCCTCTCTCCCTCACCTCTCCTTCCACACTCACCCCTTCACCCCCTGCTCCTCTCCTCACCTCTCCTTCCACACTCACCCCTTCACCCCCTGCTCCTCTCCTCACCTCTCCTTCCACACTCACCCCTTCACCCCCTGCTCCTCTCTCCCTCTCCTCACCCCTCCTTCCACACTCACCCCTTCACCCCCTGCTCCTCTCTACCTCTCCTCACCTCTCCTTCCACACTCACCCCTTCACCCCCTGCTCCTCTCCTCACCTCTCCTTCCACACTCACCCCTTCACCCCTTGCTCCTCTCTCCCTCTCCTCACCTCTCCTTCCACACTCACCCCTTCACCCCCTGCTCCTCTCTCCCTCTCCTCACCTCTCCTTCCACACTCACCCCTTCACCCCCTGCTCCTCTCTATATGACGGGTACTTGGAGTTATTTTCCAAATTAATTTATGGCATAATCTATGGAAATTTAGGTCAGTCGCCAAGGCCAGGAGATAAAGAGAGGGAGAGAAAGAAAGAGACCGAGAGAAAGAGAATGACAAAGACAGAGACAGAAAAGGAGATGAAGAGAAAGGGAGGAGAGAAGAGATATAGTGGGAAAGAGGAAGAGAAGAGTAGAGACTCAGGTGTGTTGTAGTTCGACTATCATGAATATACATAGTTTTTCTCTCTGGCAATATGGGGCATTACATGCTAAAGATAGATGTTGAATGAATACATTGGAGTTAGAGTTGAAAGTGATGGCATCTTCCTTTGAAGGGAAACATAGCATCAAAGGCATCGCTGATTAGGTCGGCTGGGCCGGTCTGGAATGTATATTTAGCAGGGAGACAAACTTGGGCTGGAATGTATATTTTGCAAGGAGACCTGACGAAATGGAGACATGCCATACCAACACACATCTTCATTCAGGGTTTGTGTTGATTTAGCTGTGTGTTGTTTTGACAGAGTTGTTCAGTTGTGATGATATATGATGTCTGGTAGACCCCCAAGGTGTGGGAGTGTTTGTTCCAGCCCAACACTAACACACATGGCTCAACCAATCAGCTACTCATCAAGACCTTGATTGGCTGAATCAAAGTATGTTAATGCTGGGCGAGAACAAAAGCCCCCACAGGACTGGGCGTGAAGAAGACTGCCTGACTGGGCAGAAGAGGAGTCTTCAGCAGTTGTTGATTTGGGATGTGTTGACGTTTCCCTCTAGTCTCATCAGACAGATATACAAAGCCCTGGGACACTCAAACACCTGGTGTAGTCCGGGTTTAGGATCAGAACACACACACACACACACACGCACGCACGCACGCACGCACGCACGCACGCACGCACGCACGCACGCACGCACGCACGCACACACACACACACACACACACACACACACACACACACACACACACACACACACACACACACACACACACACACACACACACAGACTGCATGGTTTTGTTGTCTGAATGGCAGGAATGTAAAACACAGATGAACTGCTATGTATAGCAGTAGTTTACAGCTGAGCTAAACGGTTTGATATGTTGTTGGGGTTGATCTGGCCCAGACAGACAGACAGCCTTGTAATCAGTTTTGTAAAGGATTTACAGGGGCTTGTTATCTAGCGTCTCACACATGCAGACAGGATATGTTACACCTATTCACTGAATGAATTTCCTCTTCGTCTTGTCTTTCTCGCTCTCTCCCTTTTTCTCTCTGTTTCTCTCTCCGTTTCTCTCTCTCTCTGTTTCTCTGTCTCGGTCTCTTGCACTTTCTCTCCCTCTCTCCTTTTCTCCTTCTCTCTCATCCCAGTTGAATTGAATGTCTGTGTCTGTCTGTGTAGGGAGGCGTCGCCGACAAATTATCACAGTGCTTTGTAATTCGTACAACATGCATTTAGTTCAATTAGGAGAATCTCCTTTCATGTTGCCTGTATTTTGGAGAAGTGCTGTTGTACCCTGAAGACCTGCTATAAGCTGTCTGCTGTTTAAAAGCGATCAAATATTCACAACATTTAGCCTAATCTTTAAAAGGCTCTATTAATGATATGAGTTGGAAGCCTAAAGTCTGTGATCATGCGGGTGGTGTTCAACAACCCCACTCCAGGCTCTCGCGTGCGTGTGTGCGTGTGTGCGTGTGTGTGCGTGTGTGTGCGTGTGTGCGTGTGTGCGTGTGTGCGTGTGTGCGTGTGTGCGTGTGTGTGTGTGTGTGTGTGTGTGTGTGTGTGTGTGTGTGTGTGTGTGTGTGTGTGTGTGTGTGTGTGTGTGTGTGTGTGTGTGTGTGTGTGTGTGTGTGTGTGTGTGTGTGTGTGTGTGTGTGTGTGTGTGTGTGTTATGCAGAGGATTCACTACTCTCCAGTACAGTAGATTAAAGGTTTAGTATGTCCTATCTGTCTGTCTGATGTTTCCTGTGTCAGGGGGAGTGTGGGATTGATCAGACAGATCGGAAGTGATGTGTTATAGTGGGTCCTGATTAGATAAGGGTGGGGTGTGAACTGCCTGAAGAGAAAACATTAATAACCCTACCCTCTTAGGAAATCACTTTTGGCTTCATTTTTTCTCTCACTCTAACGTTTGATAGATGCTTTCTGTCCTCAATAACCTGACAGTGGAAATTGAATTTCTATTGATTGTTTACTCTTTGACATCGTATTCTATCAAAGCTTCTTGGATCGGCTCTTGAAACGTGACGTTACATGGCTGTTTACAACAGTGATATCGGTTTTGCCGTTTCTGTAATTACAAGTAGCTATCTTGTAACAAACTCAAATGAGTTGTGTTTAAGGATGATTTATTTTTTACCATCTGTACTCTCTTGGGGCCTTTTCACTCAATTCGGGCACGAACATCACACTCCACTTCACTGGGTCCCCCATCACCTCTCTCCCCAACTTCCCCCAGTCGCTTGACCTTCACATTGACATTTACACTGATGTTCCCGCTAGCAAGCTTTCAAAGACAACCTTTCCTCTGTAGCGATGGCTTTGTCGCGCTGGCTAACGAGCTGTGAGAAGGACAAACAGGTACCTCTGATGACCTTAGCGTGTCCGTAACGACTGTCATTGATGTCACAGATATAATGATGGGGACATGAGGGCACAGGGTGTGTGGTCTGGATCTTTTGGACATGATGTCGGCTGAAGTGTAGGTTTTTAACTGTGTAGTGTTAATAGAAGCGTAGGTTTTTAACTGTGTAGTGTTAATAGAAGCGTAGGTTTTTAACTGTGTAGTGTTAATAGAAGCGTAGGTTTTTAACTGTGTAGTGTTAATAGAAGCGTAGGTTTTTAACTGTGTAGTGTTAATAGAAGCGTAGGTTTTTAACTGTGTAGTGTTAATAGAAGCGTAGGTTTTTAACTGTGTAGTGTTAATAGAAGCGTAGGTTTTTAACTGTGTAGTGTTAATTGAAGTGTAGGTTTTTAACTGTGTAGTGTTAATAGAAGCGTAGGTTTTTAACCCTGTAGTGTTAATAGAAGCGTAGGTTTTTAATTGTGTAGTGTCAATAGAAGCGTAGGTTTTTAACCCTGTAGTGTTAATAGAAGCGTAGGTTTTTAACTGTGTAGTGTCAATAGAAGCGTAGGTTGTCGAGGTGACTTACACTATTCTGGTGTTGACACTGTGAATACAAGGTGTATGATGTACTTCCCATCATCAGCTCCATATCTATATGGTTTGGCTGTGATGTAAATGTTTATGTTCCCCTCGCTGGCCACTTTAGTTGCAGCGGTGCAAAGATGAGCATACAGAATACATCTATAAAACAAAGGATGGACAGCATAAACAAAAGACCGCCTTTGAAGGTTCTCCCTGGAGGAAATGCCATTGGAGATCTTTAAAGCCCAACATGATCGAACATCTACCGGCAGGTGTCAGGAGGTTGTTGCCCGTGAGTGGACCCGAACCATCTCGCTGTACGCGAGTTCTACCAATCTCTTATTAAAGACGGGAGGACCTCTTTTATTGAGATTTATTTGAGGTATTCGTTTTCAACCCATCACCACCACTTGTTGTAGGCCTACAGTACTTCATCAGGTTCTACATGATTTACCTATTCAAAAATAGCGGCGCTGCGTTGTCCTTGTTTTTCACCTTAATGTTCTACCGTTTCATGGTTTACCATTCAGCATAGGTATAGGTCTGTGGAAGGATAAATTGGTTTGTTGTGATACTTCAAAAACACTCTGCTTTCTCTCAGGGGAAGAATACATCAGCTCTTAGAAAGGAGGGGAAGAAACACAATTACCTTCTCCCTATAGTATCATAATCACCAAGCCTTGGTGTCCTAAGAAATGTGCTTTTCTAAACGTGTGGAATTTCAAAGACCCTGCAATCGCAAATTATCTGATTTATTTACTCTCCTCTCAGGGATGTAAATGAGCTTATTAGTAAGGAGGCCATTTTGAATCTCTAACTCTACTGTACTTTATTACTGGCTCAGGAGAGATAGAGAGCTAATCAGTGTGTCATTATTAAGACACGTCTCAGAGGACCCAGTAGGGAAGTCATGTGTCATTTACTGTCCATATGTGTCAGACTCCTCGTCCTCATTCTCCTCCCCCTTCCTCCCCCCTTCCTCCTCTCCCTCCTCCTCTTTAATGAACTTAATCTAATATACTGCCAGAAGACCGATATGAGGAAGAAGCAGATAAATCACAGAGAGTATATTGGTCAAGATTTCTGTGTTGTTGGTCTAAAGTTTCTGGGCTACTTGTTTAATGGCACATCACATTGTACGGAACCTTTGTCCCTCTTTGTACAGGTTCTCTTAGGACTGTGGTCAAACCTCAGATACACATGCTCAATTCGAAGACTTCAGTCATTCACTTAAACAATTGACTTTACATATTTTAGCTGCACAAGCTTTACTCAAGATAAAATTCAGGCCTAAATGTGCAGTCTGCGCCAAAGGAAACCTGTGAGATTTGGGACTCTACGTGTGAGCACGTGACACTGCTCTTACTTTCACTAACGGTAGTTGAGATTCAGATCTCATTATCTGCACTGTTTCTATCCATCCTAGCAGGGAGCAGAAAGAAGGGAGGGAGCCGAAAAAGAGGGAGGTGGCGCTCAGATCAAAGGCTCTCCTCTTTTTTTAGTTGGCCAATTAGGAGTCAAATGCCCAATGCCAGTCCCTGTACTCCCTTGGCCCTAGGCACGTCTTCCAGATCTGAGCTGAAGAGATGAGGAATATTGTAATTATTTTGTATGGAAGGCTGGGAGGAATTATTCTCCAGCTTGCTTATGCCTATACTCAATCCTTTCAGATCAAGTTACAAGAAGTACCTACGGGTTGAGACTAGGGCAGAAGTCAGACACCAAGCTATGATTAGAAAATGTACAATCCTGATTTAACTAAATCCTTGTCTGTGGAAAACAATTCACCAAACTGCTGTCATCCTCTTCCAGATCTCCCAGTCATCAGACAACCCCACGCAGGCAAACAGGCACATACAGACACACAGACACACACACCAGCTAACAGGAGACAAAAAAAGTCCTGTACATCTGTTTTCCCCGGTCTAGTTGGGACGTGATCAGATCGGATGCCTCTAGGCTCTGTCTCCATTCCTCTCCTTCACGGTCTCCTCATGTCCTGAGGAGAACACCCACACGCTCTGCTTAGTCTCTGTCCTGTTCGAATGTCTCTCCCATCCCGTCTGTGACTCTCCCTACATCTCTCTCCTTCTCATTATCTTTCTCACTCACTCACTCACTCACTCACTCACTCTGCGCTGTTGTCCCAGTCTGTATTTTTACATTTTAACAGGACAAATTATATTCTCTGCGCTTGTGCAAGCGCACACATACACACAGGCACGGGGTGATTAATTGGTTCCACTGGTACCAATTGCTTATTTGATTTGACCCTCCACATAGTCTCAGTATCGTGACACATCAGGGCTGCTCAAGGCTTTCAGATGCCTTATGATCCTCATACTGCCAGGCTGTCTTTGTAAATAAGAATGTGTTCACAATTGACCCGTCCGGTAAAATAAAGGTCAAATAAAATACATGTACAGTAAGTAAGTAATACATGTACATTAAGTAAGTAATACATGTACATTAAGTAAGTAATACATGTACAGTAAGTAAGTAATACATGTACATTAAGTAAGTAATACATGTACATTAAGTAAGTAATACATGTACATTAATTAAGTAATACATGTACAGTAAGTAAGTAATACATGTACAGTAAGTAATACATGTACATTAAGTAAGTAATACATGTACAGTAAGTAATACATGTACAGTAAGTAAGTAATACATGTACAGTAAGTAATACATGTACATTAAGTAAGTAATACATGTACATTAATTAAGTAATACATGTACAGTAAGTAAGTAATACATGTACATTAAGTAAGTAATACATGTACATTAAGTAATACATGTACAGTAAGTAATACATGTACAGTAAGTAATACATGTACATTAAGTAAGTAATACATGTACATTAAGTAAGTAATACATGTACATTAAGTAAGTAATACATGTACAGTAAGTAAGTAATACATGTACATTAAGTAAGTAATACATGTACAGTAAGTAATACATGTACAGTAAGTAATACATGTACAGTAAGTAAGTAATACATGTACAGTAAGTAATACATGTACAGTAAGTAAGTAATACATGTACAGTAAGTAATACATGTACATTAAGTAAGTAATACATGTACATTAAGTAAGTAATACATGTACAGTAAGTAATACATGTACAGTAAGTAAGTAATACATGTACAGTAAGTAATACATGTACATTAAGTAAGTAATACATGTACATTAAGTAAGTAATACATGTACAGTAAGTAATACATGTACAGTAAGTAAGTAATACATGTACAGTAAGTAATACATGTACATTAAGTAAGTAATACATGTACATTAAGTAAGTAATACATGTACAGTAAGTAATACATGTACAGTAAGTAAGTAATACATGTACAGTAAGTAATACATGTACAGTAAGTAATACATGTACAGTAAGTAAGTAATACATGTACATTAAGTAAGTAATACATGTACATTCACCCTTTCGTGTGGGACTAGTGTGGAGACAGTGAGAGTTATGTTTTGGGGAATATAATTATGTTGGATTTGGGGTTTGTCAACTTGTTATTATCTGTATGTGTAGACAGGTGGGCGATTTTGTGTTTTGCAACATATTCTCATGTGCTCTCCCTCTCTCACTCTTATTTGTACTTTAAAAAATATATACATTTCACCTTTATTTAACCAGGTAGGCCAGTTGAGAACAAGTTGGAAAGCATGGCCAGCCGTAGAATAATGCTTATTGAAATGATTGATTATCGTAGAATGATCAGTGGTGACATTGTTTCCTTCAGTTTTGTCTGGTTACGGGCTTTGCACACATGTTGATTTGGCAGTGTAGCCTAAGTGTCCTCATCACCAGAGGTCTATTAGTCCTTAACTCACACCTCTTCTCACCTCTCCTAGCCGTGTCTCTGGAACATTATTATCTTGGTTTCATTGAACCGGGAAGTTGGTTCACTTTTTCTACTCTCTAATTTATGTGTACAGTACTGACAATGAGAAATGTGTGTTTTCAGCTGGCAATTTATAGCGACTTATAGGGTGGCAGGTAGCCTAGCAGTTAAAAGCATTGGGCCTGTAACCAAAAGGTTATCCCCAAGCCGACTAGGTGAAAAGTCTTGAGCAATCCCTGATTCCTCCTGTAAGTCGCTCTAGATAAGAGTGTCTGATAAAATGTCTTGGCTATTGTTTATGCACAGCTGTTGCTTCTTGCTTTGCTGTCATGCGGATTTGAAGAAAGTAACTATTGTGGCCTGGTTGAAGTGCTGCTAAGAATAGATTAGATTGCTGTACTTAATATGTCGACTCCCTAAAAGGTCAAACTTTGACAAAGCAATGGTTGAAACATGTTCTGCCATTCTGAAGTCCTTAGAATAACACTTTATTCTAAACTTTAAGGAGACATACAGTAGCACCAGTGGCCAGTCCGGGTAGCACTCCTGTCTGCTTTTCAATTAAATCCAGTCACCTTAGGCCCTGGAGCTGTGTCCACGCTGTATCTAACAGAAAGTAAAGACAGAATCATCTTCCTCTCTGCAGCTGGAGATAGACTGTGTGTGTGCATGTGCGTGTGTGCGTGTGCATGTGTGTATGACAGTGATAGTGTCATTTCCAGCCGGAGAGCTACTAGGCTCACGTTAGCCAACCATGTAATTAAAGCCTTAAAAATGTCACCATCCCTCGCCAGACGGCTTTATGTCCCTTATCACAGCATTACCAGGTGTGTGTGTGTGTGTGTGTGTGTGTGTGTGTGTGTGTGTGTGTGTGTGTGTGTGTGTGTGTGTGTGTGTGTGTGTGTGTGTGTGTGTGTGTGTGTGTGTGTGTGTGTGTGTGTGTGTGTGTGTGTGTGTGTGTGTGTGTGTGTGTGTGTGTGTGTGTGTGTGTGTGTGTGAGAGAGAGAGATTGGTGAAAGAGTATCATGGTATTGGTCGACCGAGGGCTCACATTTCATTGTCCAAGTTATCAACTCACCACCAGGCAGCAACAATAAAGACCTCTCTAAATTGTATGGGTTGTGACTGAGCCGTTTTAATGTTGTGGTATAGGACACGTTGTCTGTCTTTTAAGGAGAATCATTTAGATTATTGACATCAGACTTGCTGATGGTAAGTGTATTTTTGTGTCGGTGTTGTTATTGCTACAGCCATGGCATTATTCCGAATGAAATGTCAAATGGAACTGACAGCATTTTAGCAACATAAAATCTTATTCAAATCTGTTCATATACACCTCCTGGAAGAACATGACATTTTGTTTTTTTTAACGCTTTCTGACAAGTGAGCACTTAAGCTGTAGTGGAGCGGGTGGAGACTTGTACCCCCACACATTGACTCTGTATCTCCTGTGTATAGCCTATTTGTTGTTATTTTATTGTGTTACATTTTGTGTTTTTGTATTTTTTACTTTAGTTGATTTAGTAAATATTTTCTTAACTCTATTTTCTTAAAACTGCATTGTTGGTCAAGGGCTTGTCAGTAAGCATTTCACAGTAAGGGCAACCTGTTGTATTTGGCGCATGTGACAGATAACATTTGATTTGTTATGGTCATTTTCACGTTTTCATAAATTCTTCGAATATTTGGGAATTGCGTATACTAAGGCATTTGTGAAAATTCTATAGGAATGTAGAGTGGGAAGGCAGCCGTGGGTTTGGACAATTAATATACACTGCAGTAAATAAAACCTAATAAAAACATCTGTCTCGCCCAGGACCGGAGTCTACGCAGACCGGTGCGCTGTAGCCAATCAGAGGCCACAAGGGCCTGCATCATTCAATTTGAACTGGTCTGTGTGTTTACAGGAAGTTGCAGCAGCGTGACTTTAGATCATTAGAACACATTTGGCAAAAGACATAAAATACACTTGAATGGTTTTCTGCAAATATGTAGCTAAATACCACAGGAGTCCTCTTACATTTGTGAAATGGAGGCTATTTACTCCTATTTATACATCAAGAACAACAAGACCAACAACTAATGCTAGCCAGAGCAAGATTAGCTCAAATCTAACGAAGGAACATTAGATAAACCCTCTCAAACTTTTTTTTAGCTTGTTGGCTGTCAGAATTGCACTTATAAACGATGGGGAATAGCCTGCTCGTCCTTCTGTAGCTTGCCTGCCAATGCATGTGTTGTCCGAACCAAGCACCCAAGCTAACTGGCTAAAGTTGGCTAGCTTGCTAGCTAGCTGCTTCGAGACACAAATAAGAGAACCTCACTCTGACCATTTTACTCACCCTAAGAGAGCTGGTTAGGCTGTTTAGATGTTATCTAGAGCGTTCGTGACTAACTATTACTCTTTCAAAACTTATGTTTACTGACACAGGTCATATTCGATGGGTGTGGCGCGTTTTTAAATTCATCAGTAATTCTGTTCTCTGGCACACTGAGACGAGTGCTCTGAAATCGGAGTAGGTAGCTAGCCAGAATGAATTTGTGAACGCAATCATTCTCTCTACTATTATTCTGGCATTTCACATTCTTAAAAGAAAGTGGCGATCCTAACTGACCTAGGACAGGGAATTTTTACTAGGCTTGAATGTCAGGAATTGTGAAAAACTGAGTTTAAATGTATTTGGCTGAGGTGTGTGTAAACTTCCGACTTCAACTGTATGTGTGTTGATGTAGACTCCTCTGGGTCTTCATAGTGGCCAGCTCTCTCTCCCTGTTTCTCCCTCTCTCTCTCCTTCTCTCTCTCCTTCTCTCTTTCTCTCTCTCCTTCTCTCTCTCCCTCTCTCTCCCTCTCTCCTTCTCTCTCTCTCTCTCTCTTTCTCTCTCCTTTTCTCTCTCCCTCTCTCTTTCTCTCTCCCTCTCTCTCTCCCTCTCTCTCTCTCTCTTTCTCTCTCCTTTTCTCTCTCCCTCTCTCTTTCTCTCTCCCTCTCTCTCTCCCTCTCTCTCTCTTTCTCTCTCCCTCTCTCTTTCTCTCTCCCTCTCTCTCTCCCTCTCTCTCTCTCTCTCTCTCTCTCTCTCTCTCTCTCTCTCCCTCTCTCTCTCCCTTGATCTGCTTTCCGATGACACTCTTCTCCTTTCCAAGTTTCAGTCTATGGACATGTCCGCCTTTGAGGTAATGTGGATCTTTGATGCCGAGGCATTTCCTAAGCATTCTAATGTCTGGAAAACATCAGAGTTTGTGCAGGAAATACTTCAAACTATGTCAGAGATCACTGTGAGCCATCTGTAGACAAATATAAATGCCATTTTAGTTGTTTAAACTAAGGCTTCTGTTTACCAATGAGATTGTGTGAAATGTGCACTGTCACTCAAACACAGAGGGAGAGAAAATACTTTAGAAACACAATGAAACATCAGTATATGATTTGACAGCTAAGGAGTCATTTAAAATCCTCTGGATTGCTGATAAGTTGCGTCCTAAGTTTTTGCTCACCACGTGAGCTGAACCAGAAAATGTTTTCCTGGTCAGGTTAAATGGTAGACCATAGACTTTACCTTGGCATCCACCCAGAAAACATTTTCATTACATGTCAGGGTTTCATAGTTTGATTAACTGAAGTTCTCCTTAACTGCGTACACAGCTTTATTTGACCTTGACCTCGACCTACTGTAGTTCTGGAGTCTCTCTCTCTCTCTCTGTGTGTGTGTGTGTGTGTGTGTGTGTGTGTGTGTGTGTGTGTGTGTGTGTGTGTGTGTGTGTGTGTGTGTGTGTGTGTGTGTGTGTGTGTGTGTGTGTGTGTGTGTGTGTGTGTGTGTGTGTGTGTGTGTGTGTGTGTGTGTGTGTGTGTGTGTGTGTGGTTGGTTGGTTGGAGGTAGAGTCACCTGTTATAAAGCCGTGAGGCCAGATCCCCCAGGCATTATTTAATGGGTTTAACTCCCATCTCATTCTAGGATACCTCCAGAAACCACAGGGCAAGGTTACCCAGGTAATTGCTTGCTTGTGTGTGTGTGTCCAAACATATATCCTCACTGCTACAGGTACCCTTCAACTCTGTATTGTAGGTGAAGGACTGCTCTGTCTAGTGTCAGTCATCAGTCCTCACTGTGATTGTTATCCCCCTTTTCTGACACACACACACACACACACACACACACACACACACACACACACACACACACACACACACACACACACACACACACACACACACACACACACACACACACACACACACACACACACACACACACACACACACACACACACACACACACACACACACACACACTGCTGGAGGCTGAGAGTGATTGGTAAAAATAACATCAGGATTTGGAAACCTCTGAGAGTAAGGGCGGGACACAGCTAAAATTGCTGGGTTTATTGTGATTGCGTGCGCGTGTGTCTGTGTGTGTGTGTGTGCTTGTGTTAGTGCGTCAGATTTAAATGGGACCAAGGCTGTGGCCAGTCAACTCAGGGTTAGTTCAAGAGTCCTTCAGACCTTTCTACAATACAGTCTGTTACCACAATGGGTGTGAGAGAGTTTTTCTCCAAAGATAAAGATTTAGTACAGTTAAATACAGTATTTGCGTAGTCATCAGGATTTCAGTACATTTGGATAGTCCAACAATTGTCATTGAATACGGTTGCTTTTAATTTTATTCATTTTATTAGTCTTTTAGTTTTTCCTCAACCTTTTGACCTCACCCTCAACCACACACTTGAAACAGCCTCTCTACAGCCCCTCTTCAGCTCCACTACAGCCCCTCTTCAGCCCCTCTACAGCCCCTCTTCAGCCCCTCTACAGCCCCTCTTCAGCCCCTCTACAGCCCCTCTACAGCCCCTCTGCAATCCCTCTACAGCCCCTCTTCAGCCACACTACAGCCTCTCTACAGCCCCTCTATAGCCCCTCTACAGTCCCTCTGCAGCCCATCTGCAGCCCAACTGCAGCCCCTCTGCAGCCCCTCTGCAGCCCCTCTACAGCCCCTCTACAGCCCCTCTTCAGCCCCTCTACAGCCCCTCTGCAGCCCCTCTGCAATCCCTCTACAGCCCCTCTTCAGCCACACTACAGCCTCTCTACAGCCCCTCTATAGCCCCTCTACAGTCCCTCTGCAGCCCATCTGCAGCCCCTCTGCAGCCCCTCTGCAGCCCCTCTACAGCCCCTCTAAAATCCCTCTACAGTCCCTCTTACAATCCTTCTACAGTCCCGTTTACAGACCCTCTACAATCCTTCTACAGCCCCTCTAAAATCCCTCTACAATCCTTCTACAGTCCTGTTTACAGCCCCTCTACAGTCCTTCTACAGTCCTGTTTACAGCCCCTCTACAGTCCTTCTACAGTCCTGTTTACAGCCCCTCTACAATCCTTCTACAGTCCTGTTTACAGCCCCTCTACAATCCTTCTACAGTCCTGTTTACAGCCCCTCTACAGTCCTTCTACAGTCCTGTTTACAGCCCCTCTACAGTCCTTCTACAGTCCTGTTTACAGCCCCTCTACAGTCCTTCTACAGTCCTGTTTACAGCCCCTCTACAGTCCTTCTACAGTCCTGTTTACAGCCCCTCTACAATCCTTCTACAGTCCTGTTTACAGCCCCTCTACAGTCCTTCTACAGTCCTGTTTACAGCCTCTCTACCTCTACAGCCCCTCTACAGTCCTGTTTACAGCCCCTCTATAGCCCATCTACAGTCCTGTTTACAGCCCCTCTACAGTCCCTCTACAGTCCTGTTTACAGCCCCTCTACAGCCCCTCTACAGTCCTGTTTACAGCCCCTCTACAGTCCTGTTTACAGCCCCTCTACAGTCCTGTTTACAGTCCTTCTACAGTCCTGTTTACAGCCCTTCTACAGTCCTTCTACAGTCCTGTTTACAGCCCCTCTACAGTCCTGTTTACAGCCCCTCTACAGCCCCTCTACAGTCCTGTTTACAGCCCCTCTACAGTCCTTCTACAATCCTGTTTACAGCCCCTCTACAGTCCTTCTACAGTCCTGTTTACAGTCCTTCTACAGTCCTGTTTACAGCCCTTCTACAGTCCTTCTACAGTCCTGTTTACAGCCCCTCTACAGTCCTGTTTACAGCCCCTCTACAGCCCCTCTACAGTCCTGTTTACAGCCCCTCTACAGTCCTTCTACAATCCTGTTTACAGCCCCTCTACAGTCCTTCTACAGTCCTGTTTACAGCCCCTCTACAGTCCTTCTACAGTCCTGTTTACAGCCCCTCTTCCTTCTACAGTCCTGTTTACAGCCCCTCTACAGTCCTTCTACAGTCCTGTTTACAGCCCCTCTACAGCCCCTCTACAGTCCTGTTTACAGCCCCTCTACAGTCCTTCTACAGTCCTGTTTACAGCCCCTCTACAGTCCTTCTACAGTCCTGTTTACAGCCCCTCTACAGTCCTTCTATAGTCCTGTTTAAAGCCCCTCTACAGTCCTTCTACAGTCCTGTTTACAGCCCCTCTACAGCCCCTCTACAGTCCTGTTTACAGCCCCTCTACAGTCCTTCTACAGTCCTGTTTACAGCCCCTCTACAATCCTTCTACAGTCCTGTTTACAGCCCCTCTACAGTCCTTCTACAGTCCTGTTTACAGCCTCTCTACCTCTACAGCCCCTCTACAGTCCTGTTTACAGCCCCTCTATAGCCCATCTACAGTCCTGTTTACAGCCCCTCTACAGTCCCTCTACAGTCCTGTTTACAGCCCCTCTACAGCCCCTCTACAGTCCTGTTTACAGCCCCTCTACAGTCCTGTTTACAGTCCTTCTACAGTCCTGTTTACAGCCCTTCTACAGTCCTTCTACAGTCCTGTTTACAGCCCCTCTACAGTCCTGTTTACAGCCCCTCTACAGCCCCTCTACAGTCCTGTTTACAGCCCCTCTACAGTCCTTCTACAATCCTGTTTACAGCCCCTCTACAGTCCTTCTACAGTCCTGTTTACAGCCCGTCTACAGTCCTTCTACAGTCCTGTTTACAGCCCCTCTACAGTCCTTCTACAGTCCTGTTTACAGCCCCTCTACAGTCCTTCTACAGTCCTGTTTACAGCCCCTCTACAGCCCCTCTACAGTCCTGTTTACAGCCCCTCTACAGTCCTTCTACAGTCCTGTTTACAGCCCCTCTACAGTCCTTCTACAGTCCTGTTTACAGCCCCTCTACAGTCCTTCTATAGTCCTGTTTAAAGCCCCTCTACAGTCCTTCTACAGTCCTGTTTACAGCCCCTCTACAGCCCCTCTACAGTCCTGTTTACAGCCCCTCTACAGTCCTTCTACAGTCCTGTTTACAGCCCCTCTACAGCCCCTCTACAGTCCTGTTTACAGTCTCTCTACAGTCCCTCTACAGTCCTGTTTACAGCCCCTCTACAGTCCCTCTACAGTCCTCCTACAGTCCTGTTTACAGCCCCTCTACAGCCCCTCTACAGTCCTTCTACAGTCCTGTTTACAGCCCCTCTACAGTCCTTCTACAGTCCTGTTTACAGCCCCTCTACAGTCCTTCTACAGTCCTGTTTACAGCCCCTCTACAGTCCTTCTACAGTCCTGTTTACAGCCCCTCTACAGTCCTTCTACAGTCCTGTTTACAGCCCCTCTACAGTCCCTCTACAGTCCTGTTTACAGCCCCTCTACAGTCCTTCTACAGTCCTGTTTACAGCCCCTCTACAGTCCTTCTACAGTCCTGTTTACAGCCCCTCTACAGTCCTTCTACAGTCCTGTTTACAGCCCCTCTACAGTCCTTCTATAGTCCTGTTTAAAGCCCCTCTACAGTCCTTCTACAGTCCTGTTTACAGCCCCTCTACAGCCCCTCTACAGTCCTGTTTACAGCCCCTCTACAGTCCTTCTACAGTCCTGTTTACAGCCCCTCTACAGCCCCTCTACAGTCCTGTTTACAGTCTCTCTACAGTCCCTCTACAGTCCTGTTTACAGCCCCTCTACAGTCCCTCTACAGTCCTCCTACAGTCCTGTTTACAGCCCCTCTACAGCCCCTCTACAGTCCTGTTTACAGTCTCTCTACAGTCCCTCTACAGTCCTGTTTACAGCCCCTCTACAGTCCCTCTACAGTCCTCCTACAGTCCTGTTTACAGCCCCTCTACAGCCCCTCTACAGTCCTTCTACAGTCCTGTTTACAGCCCCTCTACAGTCCTTCTACAGTCCTGTTTACAGCCCAGTCCTTCTACAGTCCTGTTTACAGCCCCTCTACAGTCCTTCTACAGTCCTGTTTACAGCCCCTCTACAGTCCTTCTACAGTCCTGTTTACAGCCCCTCTACAGTCCCTCTACAGTCCTGTTTAAGCCCCTCTACAGTCCTTCTACAGTCCTGTTTACAGCCCCTCTACAGTCCTTCTACAGTCCTGTTTACAGCACAGTCCTGTTTACAGCCCCTTCAGTCCTTCTATAGTCCTGAAAGCTGAGTCCTTCTACAGTCCTGTTTACAGCCCCTCTACAGCCCCTCTACAGTCCTGTTTACAGCCCCTCTACAGTCCTTCTACAGTCCTGTTTACAGCCCCTCTTCTACAGTCCTGTTTACTCTCTCTACAGTCCCTCTACAGTCCTGTTTACAGCCCCTCTACAGTCCCTCTACAGTCCTCCTACAGTCCTGTTTACAGCCCCTCTACAGCCCCTCTACAGTCCTTCTACAGTCCTGTTTACAGCCCCTCTACAGCCCCTCTACAGTCCTGTTTACAGCCCCTCTACAGTCCTTCTACAGTCCTGTTTACAGCCCCTCTACAGCCCCTCTACAGTCCTGTTTACAGTCTCTCTACAGTCCCTCTACAGTCCTGTTTACAGCCCCTCTACAGCCCCTCTACAGTCCTTCTACAGTCCTGTTTACAGCCCCTCTACAGCCCCTCTACAGTCCTTCTACAGTCCTGTTTACAGCCCCTCTACAGTCCTCCATCCATGTGTTCCATTACTCATGCCTTACACCATCCATCTGTCCACAGCAGAGAACACTCACTGTAGAACGTTTCTGTTTTAAAAACCCTCCACTCCAGAGGCAGCTACAAACCAAACAGATTGGAATCTCAGTGTGGTTTTCCGGGGGGACTTACATACATACACACACAGCCCACACTCGAGTGTTTATTCCACCGGAATACTGTTTGTGGAACAGATTGGGTAGAAGCAATCCTGAAAGTTAGTAGAGTTAGGTTTGTGATGGGAAATGTTCTAACTCACCGAGGGAAATATCAACATACGCGCACAGCGTTCCGTCTGACTGAGGAGAAATATCAACACACACAGCTTTCTGTCTGACTGAGGAGAAATATGCACACACAGCTTTCTGTCTGACTGAGGAGAAATATCAACACACACAGCTTTCTGTCTGACTGAGGAGAAATATCAACACACACAGCTTTCTGTCTGACTGAGGAGAAATATCAACACACACAGCTTTCTGTCTGACTGAGGAGAAATATCAACACACACAGCTTTCTGTCTGACTGAGGAGAAATATCAACACACACAGCTTTCTGTCTGACTGAGGAGAAATATCAACACACACAGCTTTCTGTCTGACTGAGGAGAAATATCAACACACACAGCTTTCTGTCTGACTGAGGAGAAATATCAACACACACAGCTTTCTGTCTGACTGAGGAGAAATATCAACACACACAGCTTTCTGTCTGACTGAGGAGAAATATCAACACACACAGCTTTCTGTCTGACTGAGGAGAAATATCAACACACACAGCTTTCTGTCTGACTGAGGAGAAATATCAACACACACAGCTTTCTGTCTGACTGAGGAGAAATATCAACACACACAGCTTTCTGTCTGACTGAGGAGACATATCAACACACACAGCTTTCTGTCTGACTGAGGAGAAATATCAACACACACAGCTTTCTGTCTGACTGAGGAGACATATCAACACACACAGCTTTCTGTCTGACTGAGGAGAAATATCAACACACACAGCTTTCTGTCTGACTGAGGAGACATATCAACACACACAGCTTTCTGTCTGACTGAGGAGAAATATCAACACACACAGCTTTCTGTCTGACTGAGGAGACATATCAACACACACAGCTTTCTGTCTGACTGAGGAGAAATATCAACACACACAGCTTTCTGTCTGACTGAGGAGACATATCAACACACACAGCTTTCTGTCTGACTGAGGAGAAATATCAACACACACAGCTTTCTGTCTGACTGAGGAGAAATATCAACACACACAGCTTTCTGTCTGACTGGGGAGAAATATCAACACACACAGCGTTCCGTCTGACTGAGGAGAAATATCAACACACACAGCTTTCTGTCTGACTGAGGAGAAATATCAACACACACAGCTTTCTGTCTGACTGAGGAGACATATCAACACACACAGCTTTCTGTCTGACTGAGGAGACATATCAACACACACAGCTTTCTGTCTGACTGAGGAGACAAATCAACACACACAGCTTTCTGTCTGACTGAGGAGAAATATCAACACACACAGCTTTCTGTCTGACTGAGGAGAAATACGCACACACAGCTTTCCGTCTGACTGAGGAGAAATATCAACACACACAGCTTTCTGTCTGAGGAGAAATATCAACACACACAGCTTTCTGTCTGACTGAGGAGAAATATCAACACACACAGCTTTCTGTCTGACTGAGGAGAAATATCAACACACACAGCTTTCTGTCTGACTGAGGGGAAATATCAACACACACAGCTTTCTGTCTGACTGAGGAGAAATATGAGTTTGGGATAAGAAGCTGGAGGCGGTGAAATGCATTATGGGCCTGAAAGCAGTAAATGTTCACACACTGACACACCTGGGGAGAATACACACACACGCCACCTGGTCTAGAGAACACTGAGCTGTTTGCTCAGCCCTGAATTTCTCTTTACCACTCTTTCTCTCTGTGTGTGTGTGTGTGTGTGTGTGTGTGTGTGTGTGTGTGTGTGTGTGTGTGTGTGTGTGTGTGTGTGTGTGTGTGTGTGTGTGTGTGTGTGTGTGTGTGTGTGTGTGTGTGTGTGTGTGTGTGTGTGTGTGTGTGTGTGTGTGTGTGTGTGTGTGTGTGTGTAATCCCTGTTCCACCGCACATACCAGGCTTTAACAAACAGCTTTCTAATCTGACTGTGATAATAATCTTCCGTTAGAAATGAATCAACATTTATTCAGTGGCTCAGCCCTCACATCATTTTGAGAGAGGAAAGCTGAAAAGCCTGCTTACTGACCCAGTGACTTTGATGCTGATATCATCATTCTATTCTTAATCATATTCTTATTCTCATTATTTTACAAACACACTGATTCACACTTCACATCGGACACACAGTTCATATAGTTCATGTATTCTAGACTAACTGACAGACAACCGACCTACCAACTTAGTCAAATGACGGGAACACACACACACTTCAGGCCTCTCTTTTTGGTTTTCCTCTAAACTTAGAATGTAATGTAAAGTCTGGGGTTGGTTTACATGTGTGCATGTGTGTGTGTGTGTGTGCGTGTGTGTGTGTGTGCGTGTGTGTGTGTGTGTGTGTGTGTGTGTGTGTGTGTGTGTGTGTGTGTGTGTGTGTGTGTGTGTGTGTGTGTGTGTGTGTGTGTGTGTGTGTGTGTGTGTGTGTGTGTGTGTGTGTGTGTGTGTGTGTGTGTGTGTGTGTGTCTGTCTGTCTGTGTCTAGTGTGGAGAGAAGCAGCATCTATCAACATGGTGATGTGACCCCAAGCTAACACCCTACTGTCTGTTTACACAGATGGACCATTAGGGTGTGTGTGTGTGTGTGTGTGTGTGTGTGTGTGTGTGTGTGTGTGTGTGTGTGTGTGTGTGTGTGTGTGTGTGTGTGTGTGTGTGTGTGTGTGTGTGTGTGTGTGTGTGTGTGTGTGTGTGTGTGTGTGTGTGTGTGTGTGTGTGTGTGTGTGTGTGTGTGTGTGTGTGTGTGTGTACTCGCATGCGTTCCTGTTGACCACTAAGCTCTGGTTAATTTCAGAGGTTATTCATTAACCATGCAATATTGCTACCGTAGACGAACTCAGACATGATCAATATGGGTGTGACAGTATGATTCTCCCTGGGTTTCTGACATATCGATCAGTTCAATTACACCATGTGTAATGGAGCTGGTTTGTAACCACACTCGCAAGATAAGTGACCTTGGCTGAAGCATGAAGACTCTCACTGTCCCCCCAAGATATCACCCTGGTTTTAGCCACGCAGGCTTTCACAGTATTGCAACACGCTAGACACCCAGGTTTTAATCCCAATCGGTCTCACAAAGACCTCCCACTCTACAGAATAGTGTGAATGTGTTTCAGTGTGTTTTTGTTTCCCCTGAATTAAAATGTCATTCAATGAGTTTCAGTCCCATAACAACATTTTTACTCTCAAAATGTACATATTTAAAAATGAATAATTATTCATCTTCCCAACATCTGTTTTTGTATAACTTTTTGAGGGTTGGCGATAGCATTCATCTCCACCATTCTATTTCCATAACTGCTGTAGCTGTCTACATGTTGTAATGGAGATAAATGGTGTGTTGGTCTTAATACAGTCCGTTTGTCTGGGACAACACAGGGTTAAACCCAAGTATTTATGGTCTGTAATGTAAATACATGACCTTGAACACGTGTTCATCTTGTTTAGGGAGGAACACTGTGTGTGGCCTCTAATGCGGTGCTACTCGAAGAGTATTATGCGGAAGATGATGCCATTGAAAAGCCGTGTGCAAGTTATGGTTGTGTGTTTGTGGGACAGATCAAGAACGGGTTTACACAATCGCCCTGGATAAAACTGATTTAGACCGGGTTGTATTATTACTGTATACATCTCTTACAATGCTGCTGGTTGATTTATCCATCCACTCACTGTAGATCATGGAGGCCTCAGCAATGTATAAGGGTGTGTGTGTGTGTGTGTGTGTGTGTGTGTGTGTGTGTGTGTGTGTGTGTGTGTGTGTGTGTGTGTGTGTGTGTGTGTGTGTGTGTGTGTGTGTGTGTGTGTGTGTGTGTGTGTGTGTGTGTGTGTGTGTGTGTGTGTGTGTGTGTGTGTGTGTGTGTGTCAGTCGTACTCTGGCCTCCATCTAACAGATAGCATCAGCACGCATGCACGCATGCACGCATGCACACACGCACACACGCACACACATACGCACGCACGCACGCACGCACGCACGCACGCACGCACGCACGCACGCACACACACACACACACACACACACACACACACACACACACACACACACACACACACACACACACACACACACACATGTACAGTCAGCCCAGTAGATCTGACTTGGAATCGTGCAGTCAGTCAATACCAAGCCTATGTGCAGATTGTCATGTTGGTGACGTGATGAATTCAGGCCTTGAGATAATTGACTGCAGGTTTTCCCAACTCTTTGGAATGTTTATGACAAATGATGTGCAGACTGTCAGAAAAGGGGAAAACGTCAATCCAGAAAAATGCTAGAATGGGTAAATATTACTAAAGTTAAAGGCTTCCTGACAGTTTCTGATATAATAGGTGAACCTTCCTTTAGGGAAATGATATTTAGGCTGTCAGATACTGTAGACTAGGCTGTCAAAAGGGTAGGAAAACTTAACTAAAGAAAAATTACATTTGGACAGTTTTATTATATAGAGTTGAGGAAATATGCTCACTAAAGGGGAGACAAGCTAAAAGCCATGAGGATATTATTTCTATAGAAACGGGGAGGAAAGAATTGCTAAATACAGTGGTCTTGACTGGCAGTATTTGACAGGTGATTTACATTAGAAAGTCAAGAGTGCTGTACATTCCACCATCAAGCTTTCCTTCAAAAGAGACATATTTCTCTACACGATGCCAAGACCATGGAGTCGGAATAGCCATGCATGTACCTTTAAACGCTTCCATTTGGAGCTGAAGTGAATGTGTTTTTATGGATCCACGTTTCAACGGGCCCCATGAGGAGTAGTGTGTCCCACACGAAGGTCATGTGTACACACACACACGCACGCTCATGCTGTGTGAGGGCATGCAGAATCTGATTCATGTGTTAGGGGTCAGAGGTTACAGTTCAGGGGCCATCAGGGTGAATGGAACAGCAGCTGCCTCAGCTCTGCATGAATCTGACACTAGAACCATATCTCTCTCTTTATCTCCCTTTCTCCGCTCTCCTTTCTCTAGCACTTTCTATCTTCGCTCTCCTTTCTCTAGCACTTTCTATCTTCGCTCTCCTTTCTCTAGCACTTTCTATCTTCGCTCTCGGCTTTTTCTTTGGTCTTATCTCTCCTCCTTTCTTTTATTCTCCCCTGCTCTCTTTCTGTCTCTTCCTCACTCTCTCGTGGTTTATTAAGAGTTCCAATTATTACCAGCTGAAATTCACAGCTCTGTCTTTCTCTCTGCCTCAATAAGACTTTTTTTGCAAGTAAACTAAAGGAACTTCTGTTGCTTCTCTCTCTCTACAGGCGTGTCTCTAATGCGATTAGCTCACGGCCCAACAGGAAGTAACCGACGCCCCACCTTCCCATGGCTCCGCCCCCCGTGGGTCGCCTCTCCCTTACCCGGCATGCGGTGCTGCTGCTGCACTGCATGCTGGTCCTGTGGGCTGGGGGCGTGGTTGGCAGGAGAGGGCCGGTGCTGCTGCCTGAGTCGCCCTGTCACCGGGCAGAACACCCCCTCATCTCACACACAGGTAGGTCACACACACACTCACACACTCACAGTCATGCACACACTCATTCCCTTTCTGTGTGAAAGTTCATATTTTGTTATTCAGTGTTTCCTGTAATCTAATAAAAAATATATATATTTCCTGCATTAAAGAACATATTTTATGGAGCAGTTCAGCCATAAATAATACTATAAACCTTCACCAGACGAAAACATGGATAGAAATTAATTCAGTTCTCTCCACTAACAACATACCAGCCAAATGCCACTGCGCCCATTCCATCCTAGCAGAGACTGTCAGTTAATCATATAGCTCTCTGTCTAGGGTGTAATTGAGCGAAAGGGCAAGGTCACCACACACTTACACACACACACACACACACACACACACACACACACACACACACACACACACACACACACACACACACACACACACACACACACACACACACACACACACACACACACACACACACACACACACACACACACACACACACACACACACACACACACAGACTAACGGTCTGGCTCATGCTATCTGCTGTCCTCTGTGAGTCTCCGTGATAGTTGGGGTGACCAACCCGCACACTAGCATTGTCACCTGAGGTCAACAGTTTGTGTTCCCTAATGTTCCAGTCCAAACACACAGTGCGTGCTGAAGTCATGGAAATGCAGAGATCTTAATAAAGTATGGAAACAGTTTGGTTACTAATCAGATATGAACACTGAACACAGATAAAGAGGAGAAGAGGGGAAGGGTAGAAGAGAAGAGAAGAGAAGAGAAGAGAAGAGAAGAGAAGAGAAGAGAAGAGAAGAGAAGAGAAGAGAAGAGAAGAGAAGAGAAGAGAAGAGAAGAGAAGAGAAGAGGGGTAGAGGAGGGGAGGGGGGGGTACATGAGAAGAGTGGAGGGGTAGAGGAGAAGAGGGGAGGGGGTACATGAGAAGAGTGGAGGGGGTAGAGGAGAAGAGGGGAGGGGTACAGGAGAAGAAGGGAGAGGGTACATGAGAAGAGGGGAGAGGGTACATGAGAAGAGTGGAGGGGTAGAGGAGAAGAGGGGAGGGGGTAGAGGAGAAGAAGGGTGGGGGTACATGAGAAGAGGGGTGTGGGTACATGAGAAATGGGGTGGGGGTACATGAGAATGGGGAGGGGGTACATGAGAAGAGGGGAGGCGGTAGAGGAGAAGAGGGGAGGGGGTAGAGGAGAAGAGGGGAGGGGGTACATGAGAAGAGGGGGGTACATGAGAAGAGTGGAGGGGTATAGGAGAAGAGTGGAGTGGGTAGAGGAGAAGAGGGGAGGGGGTAGAGGAGAAGAGGGGAGGGGGTACATGAGAAGAGTGGAGGGGTAGAGGAGAAGAGGGGAGGGGGTAGAGGAGAAGAGGGGGGTACATGAGAAGAGGGGTGGGGGGTACATGAGAAAAGGGGAGGGGGTACATGAGAATTGGGGAGAGGGTAGAGGAGAAGAGGGGAGGGGGTACATGAGAAGAAGGGAGGGGGTACATGAGAAGAGGGGAGGGGGTAGAGGAGAAGAGGGGAGTCTGTAGAGGAGAAGAGGGGAGTCTGTAGAGGAGAAGAGGGGAGGGGAAGAGGAGAAGAGCGGAGTCTGTAGAGGAGAAGAGGGGAGTTTGTAGAGGAGAAGAGGGGAGTCTGTAGAGGAGAAGAGGGGAGTCTGTATAGGAGAAGAAGGGGAGTTTGTAGAGGAGAAGAGGGGAGTCTAGAGGAGAAGAGGGGAGTCTGAAGAGGAGAAGAGGGGAGTCTGTAGAGGAGAAGAGGAGAAAGGGGGAGGGGAAGAGGAGAGGAGAAGAGGGGAGTCTGTAGAGGAGAAAGGGGGAGTCTGTAGAGGAGAAGAGGGGAGGTGTTAGAGGAAAAGAGGGGAGTCTGTAGAGGAGAAGAGGGGAGTTTGTAGAGGAGAAGAGGGGAGTCTGTAGAGGAGAAAGGGGGAGTCTGTAGAGGAGAAGAGGGGAGTCTGTAGAGGAGAAGAGGTGAGTCTGTAGGGAGAAGAGGGGAGTCTGTAGAGGAGAAGAGGGAGTCTGTAGAGGAGAAGAGGGAGTCTGTAGAGGAGAAGAGGGGAGGGGGTAGAGGAGAAGAGGGGAGGGGGTAGAGGAGAAGAGGGGAGTCTGTAGAGGAGAAGAGGGGAGTCTGTAGAGGAGAAGAGGGGAGTTTGTAGAGGAGAAGAGGGGAGTTTGTAGAGGAGAAGAGGGGAGTTTGTAGAGGAGAAGAGAGGGAGTCTGTAGAGGAGAAGAGGGGAGTCTGTAGAGGAGAAGAGGGGAGTCTGTAGAGGAGAAGAGGTGAGTCTGTAGAGGAGAAGAGGGGAGTCTGTAGAGGAGAAGATGGGAGGGGGTAGAGGAGAAGAGGGGAGTCTGTAGAGGAGAAGAGGGGAGTTTGTAGAGGAGAAGAGGGGAGTCTGTAGAGGAGAAGAGGGGAGTCTGTAGAGGAGAAGAGGGGAGTCTGTAGAGGAGAAGAGGGGAGGGAGTCTGTAGAGGAGAAGAGGGGAGTCTATAGAGGAGAAGAGGGGAGGGGTAGAGGAGAAGAGGGGAGTCTGTAGAGGAGAAGAGGGGAGTTTGTAGAGGAGAAGAGGGGAGGGGGTAGAGGAGAAGAGGGGAGTCTGTAGAGGAGAAGAGGGGAGTCTGTAGAGGAGAAGAGGGGAGTTTGTAGAGGAGAAGAGGGGAGTTTGTAGAGGAGAAGAGGGGAGTTTGTAGAGGAGAAGAGAGGGAGTCTGTAGAGGAGAAGAGGGGAGTCTGTAGAGGAGAAGAGGGGAGTCTGTAGAGGAGAAGAGGGGAGTCTGTAGAGGAGAAGATGGGAGGGGGTAGAGGAGAAGAGGGAGTCTGTAGAGGAGAAGAGGGGAGTCTTGAGGAGAAGATGGGAGGGGGTAGAGAGAAGAGGGGAGTCTGTAGAGGAGAAGAGGGAGTCTGTAGAGGAGAAGAGGGGAGTCTGTAGAGGAGAAGAGGGGAGTCTGGAGGAGAAGAGGGGAGTCTGTAGAGGAGAAGAGGGGAGTCTATAGAGGAGAAGAGGGGAGTCTATAGGGGAGAGGAGAAGAGGGGAGTCTATAGAGGAGAAGAGGGGAGTCTGTAGAGGAGAAGAGGGGAGTTTGTAGAGGAGAAGAGGGGAGTCTGTAGAGGAAAAGAGGGGAGTTTGTAGAGGAGAAGAGGGGAGTCTGTAGAGGAAAAGAGGGGAGTTTGTAGAGGAGAAGAGGGGAGTTTGTAGAGGAGAAGAGGGGAGTTTGTAGAGGAGAAGAGGGGAGTTTGTAGAGAAGAAGAGGGGAGTCTGTAGAGGAGAAAGGGGGAGGGGTTAGAGGAAAAGAGGGGAGGGGTAGAGGAGAAGAGGGGTGACTGTAGAGGGGATGGGGAAGAGGAGAATTGGGAGGAAATGTCTCTAAATGTAGTATAATTAAGCAATAAGGCCAGAGGGGGTGTGGTATATGGCCAATATACCACGGTTGACGGCTATTCTTACCGAGTGCCTGGATACAGCCCTGAGCTATGGTATATTGGCCATATACCACAAATGCCTTATTGCTATTATAAACTGGTTACCAACATAATTAGAGCAGTAAAAAGTAATGTTTTGTCATACCCAGGGTATACAGTCTGATATACCACGGCTGTCAGCCAATCAGCATTCAGCCTTCCAGTTAGGAGGGACATCCCAGGTCCTCCAAAGAGTGGGAAGAACTACAAAGACCTCAAACATAAATATGAAAATATATCAATATAATATAAATATAACTCCCTGGAGAGTCAGGTGTTTTCTTATGGTGGACACACACTGACTGGGATAGCCGTGGTGGGCCTCGCTTTTACTCCCATGTCTTCCGTGTATCCAAGGGCCATATTCAATCTAAAGCGAAAAACAGATTTCTGGGATTGTTTGAAAATAACTTATCCTGGGAATCTGGTTAGTGGGTTTGATGGAATATCTCACTAAAGCCGTTCCAGTGACACACTGTACTCTACTGTTGTGTTTTGTTTGGTCTGGTGCTTGTGGGTTGCTCAGAGCAGGGTGTGCCACTCTAACACACATGAAAGACTCAACCCTAAAGAGTGGTGATTTTCTAACTTGGCTCTTTGCTCAGCGAAAATAACTGCTACTGTACAGCAATACTCCCTTGTGATATTTTCAAAGGCTGAACTATAGAAATGGTCCAGTCCTTTGTCATTCTGGGTGCAGTTTACAATCCAAGAAAAACGTTTTATGGTGAGAAGGATTTGAAGCTGCGTAGCTCAAAACTGACAGACAGAATTTAGATCTTTGAACTCGTCATAGAACTTCTGATTCTGAAAGGAACCTTTCGGGAATGACTTCTTAATGTCAACCATGATGGAATCAGACTTTAAACAAAAATGTATCCTCTATCAGAACAAACGTTCTAAAACACAGGAACACGTGTGGGTTTATGAGTCAATCAGCAGTCCTAACCTCCAGAGATATGTTATTGAAGTTATATGTTTAACGACTGTTCCTTGGCGGATGTTGTAGTTATGGGAGATAGTTCAAACGTGTGCAGTAAACAGTGTCATCTCACCACCATTCAAGGTCTCGTCTCGGAGGATCTGAGAAGAAGTGTCTGTTTAACAGCGGTGTATAGACTTTCACTTTTATCACTCCTCAAAGAGTAACACATTGTTAGAGAGAGAGAGAGAGAGCGAGAGAGAGAGTGTGTGTGTGTGTGTGTGTGTGTGTGTGTGTGTGTGTGTGTGTGTGTGTGTGTGTGTGTGTGTGTGTGTGTGTGTGTGTGTGTGTGTGTGTGTGTGTGTGTGTGTGTGTGTGTGTGTGTGTGTGTGTGTGTGTGTGTGTGTGTGTGTGTGTGTGTGTGTGTGTGTGTGGTGTGTGTGCTCGCAATCGCCACAACAAACGATTGGAGACCAAGACGATTTAATTGGTCCATGGGGAATATTTTTTTTACAGCCCACTAAGTCCATTGCGAGACCAACTTGCTACATTCTTAAGCATCAGTGCATTCTATTTACGGCCAAACTTCCCACAATGCTGCATTTGAATACTGACACAGGAAATGAAATGTAGTCCACACTGCCTCTACCTTCATGCGTTTTCTTTAAGTCTTAAGTTACAGCTGTGTTTCTTTTTCCCATGTGGCACACAGAGGTCATGAGGTCATCTTGTAAAATGTTCCTTTCTTTCGTCTCTTAAACGGTTTCCCTCTGAAGTGCATGATGCATTGAAATGTTTTATTGTGGTTTGTCTGTCAGGATTCACCCTCTGCAGTGCATCTTTAAGGTTTTCTTCTCAATTCACAAAATAGTTGTAATTTCACATTTTGCCTTTACCACATGGGACAGCAAACACGCCACAGTCTCCCCACTTGGACACATCTTGTCAGGCTGAATTCAAATTGAATATAAACGTAGGTACTCCATTTATACCCTCAACCACCCCCGATTTACTCCTAGAAACCTGCAGTATTCTAGTCCCAGTTGTTTCCAAATGTGCCCATTGTTTCAGGTCAGGTTGTTCGTTATACAGTTTGAGCACTCTGAGACTGAACACTGCCCTAGTTTCTGAAGCTAATATTTATATAGTCTGTCACGTTGTCATTGTGTGTCAGCCGCTCTGTTTCAAAACCCAGAATAACAAACCTGGAAAGAGTGATGGAGAAGGAAAAAGGCTAAGTTTGGAAAGGGGGATAGAAAGGAGGAAGGGAAGGGGGATAGAAAGGAGGAAGGAAAGGCGGATGAAAGGAGGAAGGAAAGGGGGATAGAAAGGAGGAAGGAAAGGGGGATAGAAAGGAGGAAGGAAAGGGGGATAGAAAGGAGGAAGGAAAGGGGGATAGAAAGGAGGAAGGAAAGGGGGATAGAAAGGAGGAAGGAAAGGGGGATAGAAAGGAGGAAGGAAAGGGGGATAGAAAGGAGGAAGGAAAGGGGGATAGAAAGGAGGAAGGAAAGGGGGATAGAAAGGAGGAAGGGAAGGGGGATAGAAAGGAGGAAGGAAAGGGGGATAGAAAGGAGGAAAGGAAAGGGGGATAGAAAGGAGGAAGGAAGGGGGGGATAGAAAGGAGGAAGGAAAGGGGGGGATAGAAAGGAGGAAGGAAAGGGGGATAGAAAGGAGGAAGGAAAGGGGGATAGAAAGGAGGAAGGGAAGGGGGATAGAAAGGAGGAAGGAAAGGGGGATAGAAAGGAGGAAGGAAAGGGGGATAGAAAGGAGGAAGGGAAGGGGGATAGAAAGGAGGAAGGAAAGGGGGATAGAAAGGAGGAAGGAAAGGGGGGATAGAAAGGAGGAAGGAAAGGGGGATAGAAAGGAGGAAGGGAAAGGGGGGGGATAGAAAGGAGGAAGGAAAGGGGGATAGAAAGGAGGAAGGAAAGGAGGGGGGGATAGAAAGGAGGAAGGAAAGGGGGATAGAAAGGAGGAAGGAAAGGGGGATAGAAAGGAGGAAGGAAAGGGGGATAGAAAGGAGGAAGGAAAGGGGGATAGAAAGGAGGAAGGAAAGGGGGATAGAAAGGAGGAAGGAAAGGGGGATAGAAAGGAGGAAGAAGGAAAGGGGATAGAAAGGAAGAAGGAAAGGGGAAGGAAAGGGGGATAGAAAGGAAAGGAAGGGGGATAGGAAGGAAAGGGGGATAGAAAGGAGGAAGGGAAGGGGGATAGAAAGGAGGAAGGAAAAAGGGGGGATAGAAAGGAGGAAGGAAGGGGGATAGAAAGGAGGAAGGGAAGGGGGATAGAAAGGAGGAAGGGAAGGGGGATAGAAAGGAGGAAGGAAAGGGGGATAGAAAGGTGGAAGGAAAGGGGATAGAAAGGAAAGGGAAGGGGGGGGATAGAAAGGAGGAAGGGAAGGGGGATAGAAAGGAGGAAGGGAAGGGGGATAGAAAGGAGGAAGGAAAGGGGGATAGAAAGGAGGAAGGAAAGGGGGATAGAAAGGAGGAAGGGAAGGGGGATAGAAAGGTGGAAGGGAAGGGGGAGGGGAGTGTGCCGGTTTCGGCTTGGCTCTTTGCCATGGCAGCCCTGGCCGCGTTCTCAGAGTTCTTTTCCCAAACCGTGCACACACACACACACACACACACACACACACACACACACACACACACACACACACACACACACACACACACACACACACACACACACACACACACACACACACACACACACACACACACACACACACACACAGTACGGTTCTGTTTCATCAGCAGCCAAGCCCCCGATGCACCCGGCTGTGGTACAAGCACAGTAATGATTCGATTACATTATCGCACACGCATTAAAAGCATGAAGTAAAAGACTAGAGAAATGCCTGGAGAGAGAGAGCGAGTCGGGGGACCATATTTTAACACTAGAACCGCTAAAGCAATCATTTTGACTGCTCATGATTCCTTTTTTTTACTCTGCCATTTTTAAAGTCTTGCCTCCCTCCGTTTTGTACTTCTCCTAAATAAGTCTCTATAACACACTGTCTGTGTTAGAATCTTAATATCACAAACAGAACTGGAGTTATAACCAGTTTTAGCAGGGCGTGCCATTTAAAAAAATGGTTTTCCCCCATTGCCCCTCCTTCTCCCAACAGTTGAAAGTGCAGTGCCCAGTTGAGAATCACCACGATAATTGCCTCGAAACTATACCGAAACAAATTTCACACGTATAAAATCAGATTAAATCAATTAAGTAAGAATGACTGGGGAGAAAGGGGGAGAATGGTTGAGTTGATGAGGGAGGGGAAGAGAATGATGCATAATTTTGTAATCACCAATTGTGCTTGAAGAACAGGGGGTGGCCATTCTATTGTATTGATCCATTCTAATGATAATCTTAAAATGGTATGTACCCTATTTCAGTCCACTGAATAAAAGAGGTCATATGGGTCTACTCCGGGGTACTTGGAATAGGCTACACAGTGAGAGCGTGTGTAATGTACATGCTGAACGGCTCTCAGGTGAGGGAGTGACAGAGAATGTGGTGACGAGGCTTGTTGAACCTTACACTGGCAAGGGGACAAATGTCACCACGTACAATTTCTTCACTTCACTGTAATTGGCCGGCACCATGAACAAAGGGAGACGGCCGCTCACCGGCACTGCCGTCGTACTCCACAACGGTGGTGAAGATTGACAAGGCCACAGGGATGCAACAAAGAGAGAACCGGAAACTATAATGCACTACAACCAAACAAAGGTATGTCAAAGTGTGACAAGCAAGTGAAAGTTGCAAAAATTCTGTCAATTGCCAAGACAAGGAATAACAGTTCATTGAACTCCAACTGATGCCATGGTGTGAAGATGCACACAAGCACGTAGCTGACAATAATGTTCTGGTTTTGACTGCTGTCACGTCGACACATTCATTATAATGCAACTGTTGCTTTTGTGCTGATTTTCACTATTTATCAAGGCCACTTGGCACTTATAATGATGTTTTGGCTAATGATGTTTTCATCGTTTGACCACGCGTCTTGCTGACCACCCGTCTTGCTGGACACCCGTCTTGCTGACCACGCGTCTTGCTGACCACCCGTCTTGCTGGCCACCCGTCTTGCTGACCACCCGTCTTGCTGACCACCCGTCTTGCTGACCACGCGTCTTGCTGACCACCCGTCTTGCTGACCACCCGTCTTGCTGACCACCCGTCTTGCTGACCACGCGTCTTGCTGACCACCCGTCTTGCTGACCACCCGTCTTGCTGACCACACGTCTTGCTGACCACCCGTCTTGCTGGCCACCCGTCTTGCTGGCCACCCGTCTTGCTGACCACGCGTCTTGCTGACCACCCGTCTTGCTGACCACCCGTCTTGCTGACCACCCCCGTCTTGCTGACCACCCGTCTTGCTGACCACGCGTCTTGCTGACCACCCGTCTTGCTGACCACCCCCGTCTTGCTGACCACCCCGTCTTGCTGACCACCCGTCTTGCTGACCACCCGTCTTGCTGACCACCCCCGTCTTGCTGACCACGCGTCTTGGTGGTTGGGGTCTTTATTTCATTTTGTCATTATGAAAAGAAGCTGTTAACGTGTTCCAACACACATGCCTTCTGTTCGATAGTTGTAACAAACCCAACCCACAAATAAAATGTATTAAACACTTGAATGTGTTTTTTGTGTTTTATATTTTTACTTATAGCCTAGCAATAACAAGCTCATGAAAATGCTGTTTAAAAACAATCATTGTTACCCAAGGTCTTCATAAACACAACCAAATGATTACTTTTTGCGATCGCATATATGAAATGTATTAATTACAGTGTTAGAATGTTGCAGTCAGAATGCTCATTAACTTGAAGGGGGAGGGGTCCCTTGAGGCCCAGACGTTCTACTGTTTAAAGGGGCGATTTAAAAAAAAAAACATCTTGTTTAGTGAAGAAGTTCTTTAAATCCCATTGGTTCCTTTTGTAGAGGTCAAGGTCAGAGTTAATTTGAGGTTCAACTGTAATATAATGCTCCTAAGGGAGCTCTTGCTACTCCCCTAGAGCCTTACAAAACATACCAATGTTATACTGAAGCCCTGAGGTAAATCCACCAAATCACTCAATGTTCCATATAACTTTCTAGTATTCTACCAAGATCACTCAACGCTCTACCAAACCGTAATGTCCTGCTGCCATTCTCCAACATTAGTCTGGTCTGTTTCTCATTAGAGCCCAGAGCCCAGGGTAACACATCTGCTCTGGTTATGAATGCTTATCAATGCTTATGAATGTTTATGAGCCCTTCACCTTGTCATAAAACACATAAATCCTCCGTGTTGTGGGCGTTGTATTCACTTAAAAACCCTTCTCTGCCTCCCCCTCTTAGAGGGACCTGAGTGGGGCTATACCCCAGTGGGGTCTTAGCATGATTTATGGGAGAAGCACAGGGTAACTGAAGCCTTGGTTTCCCTCTGATGGTGTCGCTGCCACATTTGTATGCTCTGAATGCTTCCCCCCGGTATGAAAAACTAGCCTGTCACCGGCACCAGAGAGGCGCATCCCAAACTCCCGTCCCCCTGTAGAATTAGAGGGGAACAAGCCATTAACCACAGCCAAATCTTAGGGCGGAATTTGTCGTGATCTCTCCACAATATTTATTTCACCCAGGCTAATGAAAATGTATTAGCTTTGCGTCTGCGAGTTGAAAGTTCCCTCCTCCCAGTTTAACTGGTGCTCATTCTCATTAATATTTTAGACCCTGGAGAGGAAAGGAATGTCTTTGTTAGCCGTGATGCCATCATGTTAGGCGGAATGTATGTGCTATGATAGTGTTCTGTGCTCCTGCAGTTTGACAAGGAGGTAGAGTCAGTGCTGTATTTTTTAGCACGTAGCTCCTAGCAGTGACTCACAGGAAGGCAGGCCGGCAGGCAGAGATTCCCTGTTGTTTTGGGCTGAATGCTTTGGCTTGACAGAAGTAAACAGTGGATTGTTGGTTTGATGCAGTGAAGGGAGTCTGTGGTTTCATTTCAAGATGTCTTCTGACAGGTGTTTCACATTTTTGACGCAAAATTTTTCAAGGTGAGTTTTTTACCTCAACCCGAGCTGTATTCGATCAGTGCCAGGCCCACCCCATATCATATTTTGTACAGGACAGGTATAGACAGATCACAACATAATATTCACCACAGTAATTGCCCTAAAATGGCTTCATACCATGCAAAGTGTTTTGAAATCCCTGAGCCACATTGGCACCAGATATTTAGAAATACTGTATTTAGATGAACATAAGACATACTGCTAGCAGTTTCAAACGGCGATTATTAGAATAGAATACTGTCTAGTATCAGTGTGTAGTGATATGTTATTGTTACTACAGAGCAGGTTATGTGCCGAGTGAGAGGAAACGCCCGGAGAAGAACCTGCCCTAACCACAGTGTAAGAACTGACGCTGGAGTAGAGAAGCAGGTAGGGAGAAAAGAACATTTCATTTAGCACAGACATGGAACAGGACAGGAACAGCGTCAGAACCGGGTAACAAAATGACAAACAACAATTAATGCTGAAGCGGGGAACAGAGCTGGGGAACAGACAGATATAGGGGAGGAAATTACACAGGTGATTGAGTCCAGGTGAGTGCAATAAATTGCTGATGCGCGTGATGAGGGAAGCAGGTGTGTGTGATGATGGTGGCAGGAGTGTGTAGTGCTGGGCAGACTGGCACCCTCGAGCGCCAGGGAGGGAGAGCGGGAGCAGGCGTGACACACAGACCTAGAATCAGATTATCTTCTCTCCAATGCTTACCTTAGCTATTAGGGGATTGGACAATATCTGACCCAAGATCAGGGATTATGGTACATTTACTCCTAGTCCATAGCCTTAACTATTGACTCACTACCTATCAGATTACAGGACAGTAGGGGCCCGACACTAATCGCCCAGCAACCCGACAGGAATATTTGATTCTATTGGTCAAGGGCTAATGGGTTGGGCGCCATGGAGACAGGCGTGTTGAGGGTGATCTGTCTCCGTGTGTGTGTGTGTGTGTGTGTGTGTGTGTGTGTGTGTGTGTGTGTGTGTGTGTGTGTGTGTGTGTGTGTGTGTGTGTGTGTGTGTGTGTGTGTGTGTGTGTGTGTGTGTGTGTGTGTGTGTGTGTGTGTGTGTGTGTGTGTGTGTGTGTGTGTGTGTGTGTGTGTGTGTGTGTGATGTACCAATAGGGAATCTCTATCTCTGGGTTCAGGGCCAAGGTCAAGGCACTGACAACCATGAGATGCATCCGTCTCAGATTCACTTTAGAAGGACCTTGGATTCAGACAGGCATGCACACACACACAAACAACCCTCCTCCTCTCACACACTATGTACTGTATGCATTATTTCCTGCTAGCTGCAGTAATGGTTTAGTAAATGGAGTGGAAGGCATTTGGTTGAAAGCCCAGGTGGGACACTGTTCTTCTGTGCCCTTGAGATAGACTACAGCTATCGGGAGACGCACAGGATATAGGGTACATTAGGTCTCCTTGGAAGGCTTTTTTTAACTTAATATTCATTTTACCAGGAACTCCCCTCTGGTTTGAACCTCTTTTGCGAGGGAGTGTGTAACATCACCAGGCAAGAAGCATTCGTTTTCATAAAATCACAATACAGAACGATACACACAAAGACAATATAATATAGGGCTACATCACTTTATTACATACTGTGGCTATTGGCTAATCTCTTTATCCACCCCTTTTTTCTCTGATCTCTTTTCCTCCTGTTTCATTGATTACTGTGTATCTTTCTCTACACTGATTGGCAGATATGGAGCCGTGGATCCACAGGTTCCGGGCTGAGGGCACGGTGGATTACTCCCAGCTAACCTTTGACCCCAGCCAGAACGAACTGATAGTCGGAGCCAGGTAATATGTTTTTTCTCTCTCTCTCTCTCTCTCTCTCTCTCTCTCTCTCTCTCTCTCTCTCTCTCTCTCTCTCTCTCTCTCTCTCTCTCTCTCTCTCTCTCTCGCTCTCTCTCTCTCTCGCTCTTTCTGCTTCTATTCCGCAACAAAGCCTCCTTCACTCACGCCGCCAAACTTACCCTAGTAAAACTGACTATCCTACTGATCCTCGACTTCGGCGATGTCATCTACAAAATAGCTTCCAATACTCTACTCAGCAAACTGGATGCAGTTTATCACAGTGCCATCCGTTTTGTTACTAAAGCTCCTTATACCACCCACCACTGCGATCTGCATGCTCTAGTCGGCTGGTCCTCGCTACATATTCTTCGCCAGACCCACTAGCTCCAGGTCATCTACAAGTCCATGCTAGGTAAAGCTCCGCCTTATCTCAGTTCACTGGTCACGATGGCAACTCCCACCCGTAGCACGTGCTCCAGCAGGTGTATCTCACTGATCATCCATAAAGCCAACACCTCATTTGGCCACCTTTCCTTCCAGTTCTCTGCTGCCTGTGACTGGAACGAATTGCAAAAATCACTGAAGTTGGAGACTTTTATTTCCCTCACCAACTTCAAACATCTGCTATCTGAGCAGCTAACCGATCGCTGCAGCTGTACATAGTCTATCGGTAAATAGCCCACCCAATTTACCTACCTAATCCCCATACTGTTTTTATTTATTTACTTTTCTGCTCTTTTGCGCACCAGTATATCTTCCTGCACATGACCATCTGATCATTTATCACTCCAGTGATAATCTGCTAAATTGTAATTATTCGCCTACCTCCTCATGCCTTTTGCACACAATGCATATAGACTCTTTATTTTTTTTAATTATACTGTGTTATTTACTTGTTTATTGTTGTTGTAAATGAGAACTTGTTTTCAACTAGCCTACCTGGTTAAATAAAGGTGAAATAAAAAATAACTCAAAATAAAGTGATCTTTCCCCCTCTCTCTATTCTTCTCCCTCTCTTTCTCTCTGGCTATCCACTCACTTGCCACAGAGTGTTCTCAAGTTAAGCTCATTGTCTCTGTCAAGCACATCATATTTAATCCAGAGTGCCTGTGTTTGTCTGAAGTGTTCTCTGGCCAGCTGAGATTGGGCCTAGATGAACTCTAACTAGAGTGTCTGTGTGTGTTTGTGTGTGAGTGCATTCGTGTGTGTTGTCAATTCAAGCCGTTCTCTCCAGTTTAGCAGATGGCTGAGGAGACAGAGAGCTGGAGGAGCAGGACCAACACAGAGAAGCAGAGCTGGGGGAATAAACTAATGTACTGCATATGGGATACAGGGAAACGGAGAAGTTGGAAAGACCTGCAAGGCCTGACAGATAAGGAGAAGATAGAGGGAGGGAGAGAGAAGAGCTCTTACCCTTTCCTTTCAAACACTAACCTGACTCAGGGGCTTTAGGGTGGTCCTGTCTCTATCTGCAGTTGTCTGGCCTAGTCTGTCTTCCTGCTCTCTCTGGAGTCGGCTCAGTAAAAGGGATCTAGGAGAAGTGTTCGGGGCTTGGGGTTGACTTAGGACCAGGCCTCACTGAGTCCTTTCACACAGGCCATCAGGCCACAGACATACCCTCTCTGGCTAACTACATTTGAGTTTTAGACATTGATGTGAGCCATATTGGCACCAGAAGTTCTCAGGCAATTATACGACTGTTCTAATGTTAAACATCTTGAATTAAACCAACTGTATCCAAAATACAGGTCTAATTGGACTCATGGAAACTCCATGTTAGACGGATTCAACACACAGTGCCCATTCACACAGACAGAGAAGCCTAGTACCAAATCAACCCCTAGCTCCTTAAATGCTCAGTGACAGGGATCTAGAATTAAGTGTTTAAGGAGCTAGGGGTTGTCTGTGGCCTGATGGCCAGAGTGAAAGGACTCAGTGATAATGGAGGTAGAGAAGGAGAGGCAGATCGATGTCAATGTCAATATACTGTAAAGAGGTTCTTAGACCACAGCCTGCCCTGTGAGATAGCCACGCTTCAGAAGATGGATCCGTTTGTGTGTGTCCGTCCGTGCGTGCGTGCGTCTTCGTGCGTGCACCTATGCATATGTGTGTAAGCTATCGAGTCATCTTATGGGAAGAGGTTTCAGCTGATGAATAATATTACAGAATAGATGCATTACTCTGACAAGAGCTAGGAGGGTTGTTATACCTTCATGCACCAAGTTGAACTGAAATAGAAAGATTGATTCTCTGACATTCAAGGCCAATTTTATTTGAAATAAAACGTTTTTTAAAAGGAAACGATAATCCGCTGAAAAATGTAATAAAGCTGTTATAACTCAAAAATAAGTACAGAGAACCTGGGAATTATTGTGGGAATAACTTCCGAGGCGAAGCCAAGGGCTGGCAAAACCGCTCTTAGGAGGGTGTTATTCACAATAATTCCTGGTTTTGAGGGCCTTGTTGCTTTTATAAAATGGTTGCCAGCATTTCAAAAAAAGATGAATGACATGTTTTCATTAAAAACGTTATTTGAATTAGTACATTCGTTTTATGTCATCCTTCCACCATACAATATAGTCTAGCCGTTAGTTCTGAGATTCTGAAGTTGCTAGCCAAATGGGGTGATTGTCCATTCCAATTTCATAGACGTTCTAAGTAAAACATTTTGCTATGGAGGCTAGCTACTTCTACTTTGCTAGCTAGCCAGCTAAAGCGAACACACAATCTCATCAAGCAGCTGAAATGACAGCAAGCTATATGCATTTTTGTTTTCCGTTCGTTTTCATTGCCATTTCTTTGGATATATCCATTATACTTATTCTGATAAAATGAATTCGCCTGGCTCAGAGAAGCTGTCAGTTTTGTAACGTTCATATGCATGGCACGGTGGAGATCGCCCCAAAAAACTGCAACGTTGTTCCACAGGAAAGGTTTGGACAAACTCCAACTGTTGCAAACCAAATGCTAGGCAAGTAGCATGGGGAAATATTGTATAGACACTTTTTTCCAGGGGAGATTACGTTTATAAATTGCCTAGCTGGGCTGTGGGACAGTGGCTGCGCATTGATAAATCTAACGGAACAGTTAAATTACCCAGGGATTGTAGTGAATAACTCCCTGCTGTCAACCAATCAGTATCCAGGATCCAGACAATCGTTTTGAAATGATGATTCTGTGATGCAATAATGCTGACTTTACAAAACCATAGTGAGACATTGATAGTCAATATAGAGACTACTCACTGTCATGTTTCCAAATAAACCATTTTTTTAGTTGGCTTACAATGGAAACTTCACAATTCAAACGAGCTTGAGCCAAGGATAGGCTCAGAGAAATGTACCCATGAAAGTCCTTATAATCACACAGAGAGATGTACCTGTGAAAGTCTATAATCAGACGGAAACAGAGAGATGTACCTGTGAAAGTCTATAATCAGACGGAAACAGAGAGATGTACCTGTGAAAGTCTATAATCAGACAGAGAGAGAGAGATGCACCTGTGAAAGTCTTTATAATCAGACAGACAGAGAGATGTACCTGTGAAAGCCTTTATAATCAGACAGAGATGTACCTGTGAAAGTCTTTATAATCAGACAGAGATGTACCTGTGAAAGTCTTTATAATCAGACAGAGATGTACCTGTGAAAGTCTTTATAATCAGACAGAGATGTACCTGTGAAAGCCTTTATAATCAGACAGAGATGTACCTGTGAAAGTCTTTATAACAAGACAGAGATGTACCTGTGAAAGTCTTTATAATCAGACAGAGATGTACCTGTGAAAGTCTTTATAATCAGACAGAGACAGAGATGTACCTGTGAAAGTCTTTATAATCAGACCGAGACAGAGATGTACCCGTGAAAGTCTTTATAATCAGACAGAGATGTACCTGTGAAAGCCTTTATAATCAGAACGAGACAGAGAGATGTACCGTGAAAGTATTTATAATCAGACAGAGACAGAGAGATGTACCTGTGAAACACAGTTTCCATTAGCCGGTAATAGCCGGCTTTTGGCCGATAAAAAAAATGTGAAAAGGCGATAAATAAAATTGACTCCGGGCAATGGTCGGAGAGAAGACGAAAAAATTCCATCCCGAAATAATGCTTTTTAAACTATTAATTGATGGAAATACCAGTTTGAATGGTCATCCCTATCAGTTTCTAGGTTCATTTGCCTAATTTAGTGGAAGTAAATTGGCGCATGTGTACAGTATATTTGTTATGTATCTTATTTATCACACACGTACACAATACAGATAGCCTTTCAGCGGAAAACATGTCTGACAGCGTGAGAGCTGCTGCTACAGCATCTCAAATAGCAAATGCGTAGTCAACGGAAGGCAGGCATCATCAGCAGGTCACACACCACTTTGCAATGAGCTGGAGGCAGCATGCCTTTTAAAAACATATACTTAAATGTCTGAAACCTGAGCGTTTTACTACATATTACGAGGCATGTCTTACCGAGACAAAATCAAACCATATCCGTGGAGGAAATGAATTCATATGAACTTTCTTTCTTTGGCCAATAGCCAAAGGCACAATCGTTGTAATAATAGCAATCCGTGCTAGTTGTTGCATATTAGATCTACCCTCTAACGGATATTTTAGTCTCCGTCACATGAAACCGCTCGTATGTACGGTGTGCTTTTGACAACAGTGTTTTCCCGCTAATTGCGTTAGGGAAAGAATATTCAAACGTAGCCTGCGGCACATGGCGACTCTTATAATGTGAAATAATAGTAGTTTATCAACATTTGAAGCTAAACGTTTGTGATCTGTTGTATCAGACTCTGCTTTTGAATGTTTGATTTATTTAGTCTAGGCCTATTGGGATCTATCGTCCCACAACTGTCCCATAGTCTGTTTGGAATAGGCTATTTCTTTCTCGTCAAGCTGACTAATAGAATATGTATTTTTTTTCACAAAATGTATGAACTCATGTATTAACAGAGACAAATACGCATCAGCAGAGCGGAGAAAAATACTCCTCAAAACTCCCATTCAGTTGGATGAAGTTACCCGTAAAAAATATCTAATGGTTAAGGTTTGGATTTGTCAAGGGTAAGCTTATCCCGCATCTGTGTCTACGGGAAAGTTCTTCCCAGACAAGCGCATATCACTGGGAGAGATGACATAAAGTATGTAATCTTGCAAACTATATTCAGTTCAGTTTTGACTGGGTTTCTATTCAACAAAGATATACCTAGTTTTGGAATGCTATAGCAGCAAAGTAGTCTAATCGAGTGTTCCTATATGTCGTTACATCCGAACAGGCGTTTGAAGTGGCCCGGAAACAAGTGTGCTACATCAAAGATGTGTTATTAAGGGAGAGAAAATGGCCAAAATAGGGATAAAATAACCCTGAGATATCGTTGGACACCTATTACCAGAAATGCTCTCCTGTCCACTTTTATTTTCTCCGGTGTTGTTCTTTTAGAGAAGATTCTACCTTCATCTCTCCTCCCTCTCTTTTTTCTTTCAGAAACCACCTCTTCAGACTCAATCTGGAGGACCTCTCGTTGATCCAGGTGAGTCTTTACCAGCGTTACCATTATCCCCCCTCTATTTTACTATCTATCGCTCTGTCACTCCCTCTTTCTCCCTCCCAATCCCCTTCCTATATATATATATATCCCTCTCACTCCCTCTTTCTCCCTCCCAATCCCCTTCCTATATATATATATATATCCCTCTCACTCACTCTTTCTCCCTCCCAATCCCCTTCCTATATATATATATATATCCCTCTCACTCCCTCTTTCTCCCTCCCAATCCCCTTCCTATATATATATATATATCCCTCTCACTCCCTCTTTCTCCCTCCCAATCCCCTTCCTATATATATATATATATCCCTCTCACTCCCTCTTTCTCCCTCCCAATCCCCTTCCTATATATATATATATATCCCTCTCACTCACTCTTTCTCCCTCCCAATCCCCTTCCTATATATATATATATATCCCTCTCACTCACTCTTTCTCCCTCCCAATCCCCTTCCTATATATATATATATATCCCTCTCACTCACTCTTTCTCCCTCCCAATCCCCTTCCTATATATATATATATATCCCTCTCACTCCCTCTTTCTCCCTCCCAATCCCCTTCCTATATATATATATATATCCCTCTCACTCACTCTTTCTCCCTCCCAATCCCCTTCCTATATATATATATATATCCCTCTCACTCCCTCTTTCTCCCTCCCAATCCCCTTCCTATATATATATATATATCCCTCTCACTCACTCTTTCATTCACTTCTCTCTTTTCTCATGTTCTCTCTCTCTCTCTTTGTTCCTCTTGCTTATTTTCTGCCCCCTCCCTCCCTCTCCCACCACCTCCTTACTCTCTGCTGGACCACAGTGTCATCTACAAGAAGTCCTGTCTGTCTTGTCTTTGTGTTTAACACAGTTATGCAGTAATTATCGTGACACTTACTGGAACAGCCCGGCTGTCAGGCCCGTAAGAAATGGTCACAAACAAGACACAAAGCTTGTCATAGCATGCCATGGGAGCTACAGTAATGAAAACCCAGGGAACATTTCAAATAGTTCAATAGTTTCTCACTGTTATAGACTATGCATCTTGACAACATCATTAAGTTAACTTCTTGCGTCGAGCCATCCCGCATCCGGGATCGTGACTACAGCCTCAAGCTCATTAGCATAACGCAATGTTAACTATTCATGAAAATCGCAAATGAAATGAAATAAATATGCTAGCTCTCAAGCTTAGCCTTTTGTTAACAACACTGTCATCTCAGATTTTCAAAAATATGCTTCTCAACCATAGCAAAACAAGCATTTGTGTAACAGTATTGATAGCTAGCATTAGCATTTAGCGTTAGCATTTAGCGTTAGTATTTAGCGTTAGCATTTAGCGTTAGCATTCAGCAGGCAACATTTTCACAAAAACCAGAAAACCATTCAAATAAAATAATTTACCTTTGAAGAACTTCGGATGTTTTCAATGAGGAGACTCTCAGTTAGATAGCAAATGTTCAGTTTTTCCTGAAAGATTATTTGTGCAGGAGAAATCAGTCCATTTTCTGCGTCATGTTTGGCTACCAAAAAAAAACGAAAATTCATTCATCCAAACGCCAAACTTTCTTCCACATTAACTCCATAATATCGACTGAAACATGGTAAACGTTGTTTAGAATCAATCCTCAAGGTGTTTTTCACATATCTCTTCATGATATATCATTCCTGGAAGTCTCCTCTCTGTCTCAATCACATGGATGAATGCGAGCAGCTTGGAGATTACGCAACAATTTCAACAAAGGACACCGGGCGGACACGTGGTAAATGTAGTCTCTTATGGCCAATCTTCCAATGTAATGCCTACAAATACGTCACAATGCTGCAGACAACTTGGAGAAACGATAGAAAGGGCAGGCTAATTCGTGGCGCTTTCACAGCCATATAAGGAGACAATGAAAAACAGAGCGTCAAAAATCCTGCTCATTTCCTGTTTGAAGTTTCATCTTGGTTTCACCTGTAGCATCAGTTCTGGGGCACTCACAGATAATATCTTTGCAGTTTTGGAAACGTCAGAGTGTTTTCTTTCCAAAGCTGTCAATGATATGCATAGTCAAGCATCTTTTTGTCCTGTGGGCTTGGATTGTACCATGGGCTATGTGCAGAGGCCATCTCGAGGATAAGCTGGATCAGGGATTCAGGAAAGTCCACCAGCCACAGTAGTCAGTCTTAATGCCCCATCTGTCTAACTGTAGTCTCCTCTTCAGTTAGTCTTAATGCCACATCTGTCTAACTGTAGTCTCCTCTTCAGTCAGTCTTAATGCCCCACCTGTCTAACTGTAGTCTTCTCTTCAGTCAGTCTTAATGCCCCACCTGTCTAACTGTAGTCTTCTCTTCAGTCAGTCTTAATTCCCCCATCTGTCTAACTGTAGTGTTCTCGTCAGTCAGTCTTAATGCCACATCTGTCTAACTGTAGTCTTCTCTGCAGTCAGTCTTAATGCCCCATCTAACTATAGTCTTCTCTTCAGTCAGTCATAATGCCCCATCTGTCTAAACGTAGTCTTCTCTTCAGTCAGTCTTAATGCCCCATCTGTCTAACTGTAGTCTCCTCTTTAGTCAATCTTAATGCCCCACCTGTCTAACTGTAGTCTTCTCTTCAGTCGGTCATAATGCCCCATCTGTCTAACTGTAGTCTCCTCTTTAGTCGGTCTTAATGCCCCATCTGTCTAACTGTAGTCTTCTCTTCAGTCAGTCTTAATGCCCCATCTGTCTAACTGTAGTCTTCTCTTCAGTCAGTCTTAATGCCCCACCTGTCTAACTGTAGTCTTCTCTTCAGTCAGTCTTAATGCCCCATCTGTCTAACTGTAGTCTTCTCTTCAGTCAGTGTTAATGCCCCACCTGTCTAACTGTAGTCTTCTCTTCAGTCAGTCTTAATGCCCCATCTGTCTAACTGTAGTCTCCTATTCAGTCGGTCTTAATGCCCCATCTGTCTAACTGTAGTCTTCTCTTCAGTCAGTGTTAATGCCCCATCTGTCTAACTGTAGTCTTCTCTTCAGTCAGTGTTAATGCCCCATCTGTCTAACTGTAGTCTTCTCTTCAGTCAGTCTTAATGCCCCATCTAACTGTAGTCTTCTCTTCAGTCAGTGTTAATGCCCCATCTAACTGTAGTCTTCTCTTCAGTCAGTCTTAATGCCCCATCTGTCTAACTGTAGTCTTCTCTTCAGTCAGTGTTAATACCCCATCTAACTGTAGTCTTCTCTTCAGTCAGTCTTAATGCCCCATCTAACTGTAGTCTAATCTTCAGTCAGTGTTAATGCCCCATCTGTCTAACTGTAGTCTCCTCTTCAGTCAGTCTTAAAGCCCCATCTGTCTAACTGTAGTCTCCTCTTCAGTCAGTCTTAATGCCCCATCTAACTGTAGTCTTCTCTTGAGTCAGTCTTAATGCCCTATCTGTCTAACTGTAGTCTTCTCTTCAGTCAGTCTTAACCTCTAGCGACGAGCAATCCCGTATCCGGGAGCGTAATCATAGCCTCAAGCGCATTACCATAACGCAATGTATCCTATTCATGAAAATCGCAAATGAAATGAAATAAATATATTCAAACACAAGCTTAGCCTTTTGTTAACAACACTGTCAAGCATTTGTGTAAGTTTAGCATGGCATAATGCTATGCTAGGCTGTGCTGGCAGCAGGCAACATTTTCACAAAAATAAGAAAAGCAACCAAATTAAATCATTTACGTTTGAAGAACTTCAGATGCTTTCACTCAGGAGACTCCCAGTTAGATAGAAAATGTTCCTTTTTCATTATTTTTGTAGGCGAAAAACTTCACGTTTGTTCAACCTGCTTGGCTGAGAAATCGACAGAAAAATACTTCAACTATAATGCATTAGCATAACGCAACTTTTTCTATTCATGAAAATCGCAAATTAAATTAAATAAATATATTGAAACACAAGCTTAGCCTTTTGTTAACAACACTGTCATCTCAGATTTTCAAAATATGCTTTTCAACCAAAGCTACACAAGCATTTGTGTAAGAGTATTGATAGCTTAGCATAGCATTAAGCCTAGCATTCAGCAGGCAACATTTTCACAAAAACAAGAAAAGCATTCAAATAAAATAATTTACCTTTGAAGAACTTTGGATGATTTCAATGACGAGACTCTCAGTTAGATAGCAAATGTTCATTTTTTCCAAAAATATTATTTGTGTTGGCGAAATAGCTCCGTTTTGTTCATCACGTTTCGCTAAGAAAAAGCCCAGAATATGCAGTCACTACAACGCTGAACTTTTTTCCAAATTAGCTCCATAATATCGACAGAAACATGGCAAACGTTGTTTAGAATCAATCCTCAAGGTGTTTTTCACATATCTATTCGATAATATATCAGTCGTGACAGTTGGTTTCTCATCAGAAGCTAACGGAAAAATACTGCAGCTGGAGATTACGCAATAATTGCAACGGAGGACACCAAGCGACCACCTGGTAGATGTAGTCTCTTATGGTCAATCTTCCAATGATATGCCTACAAATACGTCACAATGCTGTTGTCACCTTGGGGAAGCAACAGAAAGCCTAAGCTCATTCGTGGCCCATTCACAGCCATATAAGGAGTCATTGGCATGAGGCGGTTTCAAAAAATGCGGCACTTCCTGATTGGATTTTTATCTGGGTTTCGCCTATAACATCAGTTCATCAGTGTTTTCTTTCAAAAGCTGTCAATTATATCCATAGTCAAGCATCTTTTCATGACAAAATATCTTGTTTAAAACGGGAACGTTTTTCATCCCAAAATTTAAATATAGCCCCCTATATCCAAGAAGTTAATGCCCCACCTGTCTAACTGTAGTCTTCTCTTCAGTTAGTGTTAATTCCCTATATGTGTATGTCTACCCCAGCTCCTAAAACCACGTGTGAAATTCCCGTGGTTCCTGTGGTCCAGACCCATTCTGTTCTGCTGCATGACGATAGTATTTTTGCAGTTTGCTAAGTTATTTGCACCTTGTGTTCTGCCTGCCAGAGGAAGAAGCACAGATGCTCATTCTTTATCTCTTCTTAGTTAAGACTGGCAGCACAAAACCAAATCAATTGAATCAAGCAAATTGATTGTTATTTGATTTTTAAAAATGTGTTATTAAAATTATGCTATAAATTAATATCTCTTGTCTTTTTTGTCAAGTTTTGATGTTGAAAGCAATAGCATGCGTTTGAGCAGTGCAAGGTGATATTTGTAAACATACTGTACAGTATAATTGTAGCTCTTTCCCTCCCTTCATCCCTTCATCCCACAATGGCATAGTAACCATTACCCCAGCATGCTCCCTCCTTTCTCCTTGATTTCCATGGCTGAAGGCTGTATGTGTGTACTTACCCTCTGTGGGGCTAAGAATCGTGTAGCACATTGAGTAACCAGTCAAACATTGACAAGTTAGAGGTTTATCTGGATCTCTTCCTGGGGGAAAACAGCAGGCTCCTTTGATGCTCTGGACAGAGGCTAGACACGGGCAGTTTACTGATGCTCTGGACAGAGGATAGACACTGGCTGTTTACACCCTCAAAGACCAGGGGAGAATAGAGAGAATGGGGGAGGGGGGTTGGGGAGAGAGAGAACAAAAGACATGAAGAAGACGAGGAGAGGGAAGAATAGAGGAAAAAGAGATCGGAGATCATAATAGACAGAGATGAGAGAAAGAAGGTGAGGTAGAGTGAGACAGAGAGATAAGAAAAGAGAGATACCCCCCATAGAGAAAGGCAGAGATCCATGGGGAGTCACTCTTTTGTTGGTGCTCACTGGGACAGGGCTGGTTATTAAAGATGCTTCATCCCATCCCTTCTTCTCTCATCCTTCATCCATCCTTCTTAGCCTTTATCTCATCCCTCACTCAGTGTAGATTCCTCTAGCCCTTATCAACCCTCCTTCGCCCCAGGCAGGCCCCATCTCCAAAGAGAGAAAGCCTTGGTAATCTGGACCAAGGGCCAACTGCCAATTTAAACTGACCCTGAGTCTAGAGGCTGCTTTGCATCTGACTGGAACAGGGTTTTAGGCTAGAGAGTTAAGGAGCTACCTATCTAAAAAAAAACAGGGCTCAGCTGAAGTGGTCGGAGTGCCATTGTGAGATTTGGTTCTACTTTGGTTGCTACCATCTTCTATTTTTCTCTTCTTCTCTTCTCGCCTTTCTTCTTGTAATTGTCCTCTCCCCCTGTCCTCTTCTCTCTCTTTCCTCTAACTCTCCCCCTCTTCACGTCTCTTCTCCTCTTTCCCGCTCTCCTCTCTTTTCTTCTCCTCTCCTCATTTACCTTCTTCTATAATGACACAGGGCGAGACCCAGATGCAGATGGTTCGAGTCTCTGATATTTATTAAACAACAAGGGGCAGGCAAGAGGCAGGTCGAGGATAGGCAAAAGTCAGGTCAGAGTTCCAAACGGTACAAGGAGGCAGGCAGGCTCAAGGTAAGGGCAGGCTGATTGGTCAGGCAGGCGGGCTCAGAGTCAGGGCAGGCTGATTGGTCAGGCAGGCGGGCTCAGAGTCAGGGCAGGCTGATTGGTCAGGCATGCGGGCTCAGAGTCAGGGCAGGCTGATTGGTCAGGCAGGCGGGCTCAGAGTCAGGGCAGGCTGATTGGTCAGGCAGGCGGGCTCAGAGTCAGGGCAGGCAAATGGTCAAAACCAGGAGGACTAGAAAAACAGAGGCAAGGAAAAAGCAGGAGCACGGAAAAACATGCCGGTTGACAAGACAAGACGAACTGGCAACAGACAAACAGAGAACACAGGAATAAATACCCTGGGAAAATGGGGAAAATGGGTGACACCTGGAGGTGGGTGGAGACAATCACAAAGACAGGTGAAACAGATCAGGGCGTGACATCTTCTGCTTTGTCCCTCAGCTCCACTACCCTTTACCCCCTCCTCTCGTTTTAATTTCCCCTCTCCTCTCTTTAAAAGATACAATTATTTTCATTGCGGTGAGATTTGCATCCTTGGCGTCCTTGGCATGGCTTATATTCTTTCTGTGTTAGGTTTCATTATGAAGGAAGTCTCCCCTGCTGGTGCCTCTCAGCTCATATTAAGAGCATTAAAGATGGATCAAATTGATTTGTGATGGGAATATTGTTTATGAAATCGCAATACGGGAACTACAGATGAAAATGTACTATCTAGCTAAATCTGGTGCAATGGCATGTTGTACATGGTCCCTAACAAATAAACGAGTAAATAATGCATTCCTAGAAAGAATGCACTACCAGAATACTCACAGGTTTATTTGATTTTACTTAAAGTAGTCTGCTGTGGGAAATGACCTACAAAACTACACTCTCGTGTCTTGTGTGTCTTGATGAAGCTCAGTGCTGAGAGCTATGCCGTGCATGATTTCTTTTTTTTTTTTACAAGAAGAGACGAGGTAGAATTACCATTTGATGTTTAATCAATGCTCAGACGTAATCCTTTATTAACCGAGGAAATATATTTATGAGCATGTCAAAACAGCCAAGGTCATCCTTCAATGTATGAAGGAAAAATAAACCAGCACTCTAGAATTTCTTTCTGGCATTATTGATTGAAATCTCTCTAATTTTCCCTCAAACTAACCCTCATCGCTTCAAATGAAACCTGGAGACTCTTGGCAGTGTTGTGTTGTTTGGAGTTTCAGAGAACAGTGGCAGTTGATGTGCTGCTAGCCAGCTAACTGCCTTCTGTCTGTCCTGTGGTACTGCAGATATAGAGTTCACCAGGAGATCGATACTGGCTGAGGCCTGCTATCATAATCTCACTGGCCTCTGTTACCTCAGCAAAACGCTCTTCTTCCCTCCATCCTTCTCTCCCCCTCTCTCTTCCTACTCCCTGACTGTAATGAACAATAAAGTCAAGGTTTTAGAAAAGCACAAGGGAGAGAAGAAGTGAAGTCCTCTGCTCTGAGAAGAAGGGATAACATTGGAGATGAAGAGAGAGAAAGCGAGAAAGCGAGAGAGAGAGAGAGAGAGAGAGAGAGAGCGAGAGAAATCTTTTGCAATTTCTGTGTGTCTTTGATTGCATTCCCCATGGATTATCTCTTCAATTGGGGCTATGAACAGGAAGGGTACAGACGACTCAGGCGAGAGATAGTACTTTGTCTGATGAACTGTTTTCGTGTTGTAAACACTCTCAGAATACAAAGCAAAACAATGATTTGAAGTGAAAAGTTTCTGAGAAGTTTCTGATTGCCATCAGATGGAGTGTTTTTACAACACAAACACACACTCAGAATCTGGTTTGTATAGAATCTGGCAGCAGGTAAAGTAGGCCTACTCTGCAATGACTAGCATGTCTAGTGTGAACAGCCCCTATGTCAATACACCACCCCTTACCCCCTTCTACCCACTACCCCCTCACTGTCCTACACTCACCCCTTGCCAACCCCAGTCAGCAGAGTCATCCTTGGCACCCTGTACACCTTGTACACCCTGTACACCCTGTACAGTAGCTGCTGTGGGTTGGACGTAGCACTTCCTTGATGAATGACCTGCTCTCTGTCTGCATTGTGTTCACATCCCATTGTGTTGCTCACGGTGATGGATGATCACCTGGGTTCTAGACCTCAGTGTTCCTTCCTTCCTGTCCTGTTTCTCTCTCTCTTTCTCTTCTCTCTCCCTCTGTTCTATCGTTAATATAATGGCCTTATGAGAGACATTAAATCCTTCATTAGTAGGCTATTTCCTCTGACACAGAAAATGTAAACTGGAACACAGAGAGGCAGTCTAGTTTTTCAGAGAGTGTTGTGGATCGAAGCATTAGGCAATTATTGCTGGACAAGTTCTGTAGTAGGAGTAGCATTGTTCACATTCAATGTGGAGTGCAGTATGTGAAATAAATAGCACATATGCCATGAAACATTATTTTTTGCTATAATGAAGACATCTAATGCAAGATGCAAAATAAGTTCCCAGTGTGTTGTATTTCAGCAGCTTCTCTCTTCCCATCACACTTTCTGTCTGAGAGACAATTACCCCTGCTTAGCAAGCACTAACGGAACACCTCTGTTAGCTTCAATAGCACAGCTTCTTTAAATTGGCCAAGTCTGGATAACTCCTTCATTTAAATGCATGGAATAATACAGAGGACTGAGTCAGTGGAATGGGGGCACAGAATAGAGATACACAGCACACTCAATAATAACTTGGACTGGTCCATTAAAGTGGCTGAGAGGGGTGATGGTGTTCGGAAACTAATGGTTTGACCCTGGATGATGGTCAATGTTCACACTGATAGTGACTAATTGACTGTCTGCCCTGTGTATACTGAACACCTTCATATTTGATGTCATACATTATGGTGAGACGACAGTCTCTGTGGAGTTAGCATGTTTATCAGTCAATTAAAACATACCCTATTAAGATTTGAAATACCCTACCTGCATGTTGACTGACAGCTCTGCTCTGATGACTGTAACTATCTGGGATTGCTGTGAAACAGACACATATTTTAATATGACTTCAGGGCCAATTTCTTGTCAGAACCTTTCATCGGCTTACATCAGCCAGACATCAGTCAGAATTCTAAATGTCGCGACAACAAAAAAACGGTCAAAAGACATTTCGAACAGATACAGATGTCTCTGCTCTCTGTCTCTCCTCATAATGTCCTAGTCTTACGAAGGAGTCCCAAGACAGTATCTACTCTAGACATAACGTGTGGCTCTCTTTATGCAAAATAGATGCTATCATGTCTGGGTGTCTGGGGAGAAGAACACTTCTGTGTTTTTCTCTCTGTCTTTCCATTCCTCTTCCTTGCTCTCCCTTTTCTCTCTCTGCCTAAGTCCCTGTCCTATGCTATGTTATGTCCCCCCAATCTCTCTCTCTCTCTCTCTCTCTCTCTCTCTCTCTCTCTCTCTCTCTCTCTCTCTCTCTCTCTCTCTCTCTCTCTCTCTCTCTCTCTCTCTCTCTCTCACCCGATCTCTTTTTCTGCTACCCTTCTGTTTCTCTCTCCCTCTGTCTGTCCTCTGACCACGCTCTCTCTGTCTCTCCCTAACACCCACCTTAGGGTAACAATGGGCCTCTTAGTAGTAAAGGCACACACATGGTCTCTGCACAAAGGCTCATCTCTTGGTTATCAAACAGTACTGAGGACAGTGTAGTGAAGAGAGAGGGTGGGCAGAGAGAACATGCATATCTCCAGATTCAAATCACTTTAAGTCCCAAACACTGAATGCCTGCATGTGATTATGCCCTACAGCTGCTTTCAGACCAGTAAAAGCAGCTTTTCTTTCTAACTAAAAAGGGCTGTGTATCAGAGACCTAAAGTTGAGAGCTGATAATTAGAATAAATGTCAGCACACTAGAGATTCAATTTCACTTTAAGAGAGCTATTTCGTCTGCAGAGTACGGTGAGGCTAAATAATAGGGTTGTAATGGGTGTTTCATGTTTTAAGATTTTGGTTCTGGACTTTGCATCGATGCACGGCTAGGTATTCTGGCCCATTTGATGTCTTGGCACTGAGGTACTGGGGTGTGGGAGGTGGTAAATGATGGCAATATATTACTGGTTTTAGGAAAGATGGATAATATTCACTTCATATTTTATTATAGTAGCCGTTTTTGAAAGTGGAATAAGTATGAGTTTTGAATCTCTTCTGAATTGTTATATTTATATTTGATTATTAGAATAAATTTGAATGAGTAATGATTTGTTTTATTGAATCCGATAGTGCCCACAAAGCTCTTTCGTAATATTATTGATTATGTTACTTCATCATTACTATCTAATACCATATCACAGACGGACCAGCGAAAGTTTGTGTTTGAGTTAGACCAAACCTTTTGGTATTTTCCCTGTAATTTCTTAGTGCACATACTGTACACACATAGCCTACTCATAGGGACAGCCAGTGCTGTGCAAGCTGGGTTGGCATGCTGAGCTGCTAGTGCTTATGTGTGGTTTGTGTCAGAGGAGCACTGTCCCTAAAATAGCTAGCTTTGGCCTGGAATGTCATCTGGCATCCTGACAGATACAGCTGAGTGGTGGCCACGCACACATGCACACACACACAATCCACCACCTTCTGCTTCCCTCCACTTTATGCTGGGCTTTCTCCTTCTCATCCCCCCTTTTCCCGCCTCCTGTTCCCACGTGAACCTGCCAGGTGTGTGGGTAATAATAATTATTATTATTATTAGGGGGGTGCTTATATTTTGTCCTTTTACACACAAGTGTCTTTTTTTGCACATCCCAACTCTCCCTGAGACCACAACAGATTTTTTTCACCTTGCCGGCCCCGGTTTCAACCAGGAACCTTAGAGTTAATGGCCCAATGCACTAACCTCTAGGCTACCTGTGCGTGTGCGCGCGTGTGTTTGTGTGTGTGTTTGTGTGTGTGTGTGCGTGCAATATCTCTACTTCCTGTTACTTCTTTTAGGCCATTGGGACGGCGGAGTTAAGGCTTTCTCATAAAAACCACGGAGGAGAATTTCAGTGCACTGTTCCTGTCTGAGGAGGAAATTAAAGAAAGTTTCTGCTGAGGGGTTTCAACTTTACCTCTCTTTCTGTCTGCACGATATACAGCTGATATACAACTTTCCATCCTGAATCAGATGGAAACATTATAATAATGTGTTTGGTATAGTTGAACAGGTTCTTAATGTAAAAGGTGGTTTCAACTCATTAGGCTACCTTCCCCTCATTTCGTCCTTATACAAAGTTGAAATATAGAGTATATTTAAGATGAAAACACGATTTATTTTATGTCCTAAAAAAGTACCCATACAGTATAAAGTTCCCTCAAGTAGTTTACCATATTGTACAAATAGAAACTGCTCTCCATGATTTACCTGGCTAAATGAATGATTGGGGAAGGTGGTCTAGAGTTACAGTGAAACATACAATTACAATGGGACTGATAGCTAGCAAGTGGTTCATAAACTTCCGGAGTGGTACATGAAGTTACAGCAGTACAGTAATTATTACAGAAACTTTCCATTCACTCCCTAATCTCTGGAGGGGCGGTAATGGCTGTTCTCCTCCTCCGTCCGTCCATCGTTTCACTGGCTTGCCGCCAGCAGTCATTTCATTCCATTACTACAGAACCTTTATCAATGAAAACCCCCTGGAGGACCAGAAGTGAAATTACAGTTGAGGAATCAGAGTGTATTGAATTCTCATCATTAGAGGACAGGCTTAGGTTTTATCTCCTAATTCCTCTCTGCTAGTAAAAACGTGAAAAGCATCTCAACATTTCCTCCCATGTAAATCACATTGACATTCAGTTCTGTGCTCGCTCTCTCATGTCTAAGTATCCCTCATTTTCTCCCCTGGTGTAAATCACATTGTCATCCGTCTCTGTGCTCGCTCCCTCGTGTCTGGAATGAGCCCTGGTGGGTGGGCTCGTTAATTGAATTCAGTGTTCGTATTTAACGTGCACTGGTACACCGATAGGATGCGGTCTGCTGTGTAGGATGTATTCATTCAGCCTCTGTGTGGGTCGATGAACCACAGCTATATAAATGAATGGGAAAGGGAAAGAGGTTGGTTGTAGTGGCCGATACTATACCACCTGGTCAAACCAACTCAAGACTGGAGGAAATAGTGTACACCGTATTTAAAACAATGTGATGTGGTATACCTGCCTACAGAAAACGGCTAATGTAGAATGTTGTCATTGTTCATTATTAAACTGTTGTCTACTGCTCAAGTATCAGTTTATTGAGTGTTTCCAAAAGCTGATCTTTTGTTGGTTTACAATGGTGTTAATGAACAGTTCATATTTTTTTGCCCAATGTTTAATGTTCGTTTAATGCCTATGTGTTTCCATTGTGCCATGCTGTTTCAGTGTCTGTTTCTAATGCAGTTTAACACCAGTATCTTGTGTTTCTAATGTTACTTTTGTGTTGACAGGAGGCGGAGTGGCACTGTGATGAGTTCACTAAAGGAGCCTGCTTCAGTCGGGGGAAGTCAGAGGTGAGGCCGTTAAACACACTCATCCCAACATGAAACAAACCCACTCATAACTCAGACTTAACTTAGACTTCACTCAAACTGGAGAAAACCCCTCATGGACAACAATGTGTGATTTAAGTCTGAAGTAGGTGGATTTATGTCTGAATTTAGTGGGTTTAGTACACACCTTTCATTTAAACTGACTATACACAGACACTGTTTTCCTTTCTTCTGTTTGTGTGTGTGTGTGTGTATGTGTGTGTGTGTGTTTGTGAGTGAGAACAGTGTATTTAAATATCACTCCACAATAATATAAAATGCAGATTTTTAACTAACATTCACACGGCTCAGACATTCACACGGCTCAGACATTCAAGCGGCTCAGACATTCACACGGCTCAGACATTCACACGGCTCAGACATTTACGCGGCTCAGACATTCACACGGCTCAGACATTCACACGACTCAGACATTCACACGGCTCAGACATTAACATTCAAGCGGCTCAGACATTCACACGGCTCAGACATTCACACGGCTCAGACATTCACACGACTCAGACATTTACGCGGCTCAGACATTAACATTCACGTGGCTCAGACATTCACGTGGCTCAGACATTCACACGGCTCAGACATTCACACGGCTCAGACATTAACATTCAAGCGGCTCAGACATTCACACGGCTCAGACATTAACATTCACGTGGCTCAGACATTAACATTCACGTGGCTCAGACATTCACACGACTCAGACATTCACACGGCTCAGACATTCACACGGCTCAGACATTCACACGGCTCAGACATTAACATTCAAGCGGCTCAGACATTAACATTCACGTGGCTCAGACATTCACATTCACACGACTCAGACATTCACACGGCTCAGACATTCACACGGCTCAGACATTAACATTCAAGCGGCTCAGACATTAACATTCACGTGGCTCAGACATTAACATTCACGTGGCTCAGACATTCACGTGGCTCAGACATTAACACGGCTCAGACATTCACACGGCTCAGACATTCACACGGCTCAGACATTCACACGGCTCAGACATTCACACGGCTCAGACATTAACATTCAAGCGGCTCAGACATTAACATTCACGTGGCTCAGACATTCACGTGGCTCAGACATTCACACGGCTCAGACATTCACACGGCTCAGACATTCACACGGCTCAGACATTCACACGGCTCAGACATTAACATTCAAGCGGCTCAGACATTAACATTCACGTGGCTCAGACATTCACACGGCTCAGACATTAACATTCACGTGGCTCAGACATTCACACGGCTCAGACATTCACACGGCTCAGACATTCACACGGCTCAGACATTAACACGGCTCAGACATTCACACGGCTCAGACATTAACATTCACACGGCTCAGACATTAACATTCACACGGCTCAGACATTAACATTCACACGGCTCAGACATTAACATTCAAGCGGCTCAGACATTAACATTCACGTGGCTCAGACATTCACGTGGCTCAGACATTCACACGGCTCAGACATTCACACGGCTCAGACATTCACACGGCTCAGACATTCACACGGCTCAGACATTAACATTCAAGCGGCTCAGACATTAACATTCACGTGGCTCAGACATTCACACGGCTCAGACATTAACATTCACGTGGCTCAGACATTCACACGGCTCAGACATTAACATTCACATGGCTCAGACATTCACACGGCTCAGACATTCACACGGCTCAGACATTCACACGGCTCAGACATTCACACGGCTCAGACATTAACATTCAAGCGGCTCAGACATTAACATTCACGTGGCTCAGACATTCACACGGCTCAGACATTCACACGGCTCAGACATTCACACGGCTCAGACATTCACGTGGCTCAGACATTCACACGGCTCAGACATTCACACGGCTCAGACATTAACATTCAAGCGGCTCAGACATTAACATTCACGTGGCTCAGACATTCACGTGGCTCAGACATTCACACGGCTCAGACATTCACACGGCTCAGACATTCACACGGCTCAGACATTCACGTGGCTCAGACATTCACGTGGCTCAGACATTCACACGGCTCAGACATTCACGTGGCTCAGACATTCACGTGGCTCAGACATTCACACGGCTCAGACATTCACACGGCTCAGACATTCACACGGCTCAGACATTAACATTCAAGCGGCTCAGACATTAACATTCAAGCGGCTCAGACATTAACATTCACGTGGCTCAGACATTCACACGGCTCAGACATTCACGCGGCTCAGACATTCACACGGCTCAGACATTCACACGGCTCAGACATTCACACGGCTCAGACATTAACATTCAAGCGGCTCAGACATTAACATTCACACGGCTCAGACATTCACACGGCTCAGACATTAACATTCAAGCGGCTCAGACATTCACACGGCTCAGACATTCACGCGGCTCAGACATTAACATTCACGTGGCTCAGACATTAACATTCACGTGGCTCAGACATTAACATTCACACGGCTCAGACATTAACATTCACACGGCTCAGACATTCACACGGCTCAGACATTAACATTCACGCGGCTCAGACATTAACATTCAAGCAGCTCAGACATTCACACGGCTCAGACATTCACACGGCTCAGACATTCACACGGCTCAGACATTCACACGGCTCAGACATTAACATTCACACGGCTCAGACATTCACACGGCTCAGACATTAACATTCAAGCGGCTCAGACATTAACATTCACGTGGCTCAGACATTCACACGGCTCAGACATTCACACGGCTCAGACATTCACACGGCTCAGACATTCACACGGCTCAGACATTAACATTCAAGCGGCTCAGACATTAACATTCACGTGGCTCAGACATTCAAGCGGCTCAGACATTCACACGGCTCAGACATTCACACGGCTCAGACATTCAAGCGGCTCAGACATTCAAGCGGCTCAGACATTTACGCGGCTCAGACATTAACATTCACGTGGCTCAGACATTCACACGGCTCAGACATTCAAGTGGCTCAGACATTCAAGCGGCTCAGACATTTACGCGGCTCAGACATTCACACGGCTCAGACATTCACACGGCTCAGACATTCAAGCGGCTCAGACATTCACACGACTCAGACATTTACGTGGCTCAGACATTAACATTCACGTGGCTCAGACATTCACACGACTCAGACATTTACGCGGCTCAGACATTAACATTCACGTGGCTCAGACATTCACATTCACGCGACTCAGACATTCACGCGACTCAGACATTCACGCGACTCAGACATTAACACGACTCAGACATTCACACGACTCAGACATTCACACGACTCAGACATTCACACGACTCAGACATTCACGCGGCTCAGACATTAACATTCACGCGACTCAGACATTTACGCGGCTCAGCATTAACATTCACACGGCTCAGACATTTACATTCACGCGACTCAGACATTTACGCGGCTCAGACATTAACATTCACGCGACTCAGACATTTACGCGGCTCAGCATTAACATTCACACGGCTCAGACATTTACATTCACGCGACTCAGACATTTACGCGGCTCAGACATTAACATTCACGTGGCTCAGACATTAACATTCACGTGGCTCAGACATTCACATTCACGCGACTCAGACATTTACGCGGCTCAGACATTAACATTCACGTGGCTCAGACATTCACATTCACGCGACTCAGACATTTACGCGGCTCAGACATTTACACGGCTCAGACATTAACATTCACACGGCTCAGACATTTACGCGGCTCAGACATTTACGCGGCTCAGACATTAACATTCACACGGTTCAGACATTTTTCTTAATAACATTTCCCACAGTTTATACAGCATTAGACATGCACTCCTAATGCAGTATAAGTATAGTTCTAGACACACATAAAGACTCGTAATATACCAAAAGTCATAATGTATCATCATAATCACTTAGAATATACTGCAACATAGTGCTTCATAATTGCTGATCACTTCTTCCTCAAGGGTCATGCACATTATTGACTAATAATGAAGTGATCAGCAATTATGAAGCACTATGTTGTAGTATATTCTAAGTGATTATGATGAAACTTATAATGCATTATGACTATTGGTATATGGAATTATGAGTCTTTATGCATGTCTATAACTATACTTATACTGCATTAGGAGTGCATGTGGCGGCAGGGTAGCCTAGTGGTTAGAGCATTGGACTAGTAACTGAAAGGTTGCAAGTTCAAATCCCCGAGTTGACAAGGTACAAATCTGTCGTTCTGCCCCTGAACAGGCAGTTAACCCACTGTTCCTAGGCCGTCATTGAAAATAAGAATTTGTTCTTAACTGACTTGCCTAGTTAAATAAAGGTAAAAAAAAATATTTAAAAAATGTCTACTGCTGTATAAATGCATTGTCCGTGTGGACTTCATAGAAAGTATTACCCAGGTTTGTTAATCACTTGGTACCACTTTAGTTCATTGCTCTCTAAAAGTGATGATTCAAAAGCATTACGGTAATTCCTAGAATACACTATGTCTGTGTCAGTGAGCGCTGTGTGTGTGTGTGTGTGTGTGTGTGTGTGTGTGTGTGTGTGTGTGTGTGTGTGTGTGTGTGTGTGTGTGTGTGTGTGTGTGTGTGTGTGTGTGTGTGTGTGTGTGTGTGTGTGTGTGTGTGTGTGTGTGTGTGTGTGTGTGTGTGTGTGTGTGTGTGTGTGTGTGTGTGTGTGTGTGTACATGCGCACGCATGCACACACACACACAACTATGAGGAGTTCAGTAAAGGAGCCTGCTTCAGTCAGGGCAAATCAGAGGTGAGGCCGTTAACACACTCATCCCAACATGAAACAAACCCACTCATAACTCAGACTTAACTTAGACTTCACTCAAACTGGAGAAAACCCCTCATGGACAACAATGTGTGATTCATGTCCGAAGTGGTATTTAGTGGGTTTAGTACACACCTTTTCATTTAAACTGACTATACACAGACACTGTTTTCCTTTCTTCTGTGTGTGTGTGTGTGTGTGTGTGTGTGTGTGTGTGTGTGTGTGTGTGTGTGTGTGTGTGTGTGTGTGTGTGTGTGTGTGTGTGTGTGTGTGTGTGTGTGTGTGTGTGTGTGTGTGTGTGTGTGTGTGTGTGTGTGTGTGTGTGTGTGTGTGTGTGTGTTTTTCCTGCATACCCTCCTCCAAATAACATGCTTTATGACTGAATGTGACCGTGGGCTGAACTGCAGGGGCCTCGTGGGTATTTCAGTTGTTTGGTTGGAGTCTGAGAGATTTGACTGTGTGTTTATCCCTCTGTGAAAGGTTGTTAGAGGCCTATAACACACACACCGCCTCATGGGCCTATGCTCTTTTCAGATTAGAGATATTTTTCTTTAGACCGAGAGAGAAAGATGTACATGGGAAAGTCTTTATAATCAGAGCCAGAGAGATGTACCTGTGAAAGTCTTTATAATCAGAGCCAGAGAGATGTACCTGTGAAAGTCTTTATAATCAGAGCCAGAGAGATGTACCTGTGAAAGTCTTTATAATCAGAGCCAGAGAGATGCACTTGTGAAAGTCTTTATAATCAGAGCCAGAGAGATGTACCTGTGAAAGTCTTTATAATCAGAGCCAGAGAGATGTACCTGTGAAAGTCTTTATAATCAGAGCCAGAGAGATGCACCTGTGAAAGTCTTTATAATCAGAGCCAGAGAGATGCACCTGTGAAAGTCTATAATCAGACAGAGAGATGTACCTGTGAAAGTCTTTATAATCAGAGCCAGAGAGATGCACCTGTGAAAGTCTTTATAATCAGAGCCAGAGAGATGTACCTGTGAAAGTCTTTATAATCAGAGCCAGAGAGATGCACCTGTGAAAGTCTTTATAATCAGAGCCAGAGAGATGCACCTGTGAAAGTCTATAATCAGACAGAGAGAGAGATGTACCTGTGAAAGTCTATAATCAGATATAATAGGTGTGCAGGGATTGGCCAGTGTATGATTGTCATTCTGAATTACAGACTAAGTTACCTTAGTCCTAAGGAATAGTTTTTCTTGTTGTTGCTTCTGAAAATACACTCCAGTAATGTACAGTAATATTTCGCAGAATGTTTCCCTTCCCTGGCAAATAATGCAGACAGGCAATGCAAAAATAAGCAGGAAGCGCACAGGACAATTTTGATTTGAAGCACACGAGACAATGACACAAAGAACAGCATTGAAGACATCATTCTCTGCATATTTATTTATTTCCCTCTCTTTCTTTCTCTTTCTCTCTCTCGCTCTGTCTTTCACTCTCTCACACTCACATTCTCTCTCTTTGTCTCTCACACTCTGTCTCTCTGTCTCTCTTGCTCTCTAACTCTCTCGCCCTCTCACTCTCTCTTCATCTCTCCCTTTTACTTGGCAGAGTTGGGGGTTTTTATTACTTAGTCCACCGCACAGCAATATACCGTAACTTAAGTTATTTCACAGATACGGTGTCTCCGCCTTGAGTGAATTTACAAGTGATTGTGCTCTTTAAAGCCGGTGTCTGCCTCTCTGAACCGCCTTTGATTTATTTCCACCAGGAGAAGAAAAGGGACTTAAATTGACTTGACGGGAGTCGATCGGCAGCTCTGTCTGGTTTGTCATTCGAGAGCCGTGCATAACAGTCTCCGTGTTACTATAAGGAGCCTGAACGTTTGTCAGGAGGTTTCCAACACTGTGACACAAGACACACATTAAAATCAGCTTTTTATTTGCTGGGGGAACAACCTCCGTGCTGAGTTGAGTTATACACACAGGCAGCCACACTACAAAAGGCAGACACACACACACACAGCGAGACACACAAACACACAGCGAGAGACACACACACATATACAATGTGCTTAGTACAGGAAAATGAATCGATTTACGAGTTAACCACCATCTTGATAGGGGGAAATAAAATATACCCGACTTCTACCCCTCCCACAGACACACATATACTGCTCCCACTAACCCTTCAGCGGTCCCTTGTAACACTCCTAAATCAGGCACCACTGATAGAGAGAGAGGTGGAGGAGAGAGCGAGCGTGAAAGCGAGAGAAAGGAGAAAGAGAGAGGGAGATAGAAGAGCGAGAAAGAGAGGGAAAAAAAGAGTCAGAGAGGGGCATCTCTAGTACACCAGACAGTCTGATTTACTGGCCCTACATCTGAACGAGGGCCCTCGGGAACCACAAGCCCCAGGTCCCTTCAGACGGACTCAGGGGAACTTACCAATCAAGTGGTTTATTTTAAGACTCCAGTCAGACAATGCAAAAACACACATCCACCATGTTCTGACAAGACTTCTCACTGCTAGCATAGTGTTAGTGTTGTGTGTTTTTAACAAAGTCCAATGACAGACTGAGCAGTGTGAATAGTGTTGGGGGAAACAGAGGTCGTGTTGTTACACTGTTTCAATCAATCACATTTTATTCATTTTTTATTTGTATAGCACTTTTCAACCCGGGCTTTAAGCTAACCCCCAAAGGATTAGCCAAGGCAACAGAGGCAAAGAAAAACTCCCAATACAGATGTAGGATCATAATTTGATCACCCTGTTGCAGGAGAACTTTCCTGCAGTGCAGGACATTTAAAACATGAGGTTTAAAAAGGCTTGTGAAGTTTGTAATTTCCACTTTGACATTTTTTGACTTGATTTTCCCTTGTATCAACACCTACATTTCCTGTTGCTGCATGATCATTTTACTACTGTAGCAAACTGGCTTGAATTAAGATATTACATCTGTAGGTACTCTAGGGCTGCAGCTTCATTATTCAGAGTTAGTGCAATGTTTGGATGTGACTGGCTAGTATTTACACATATACTTTCTTATCCTGCATATGTGATTATTTGTATTATATGTAATCTTTGTGTTTTTTTTATCTTCTACCTTTTTTGAGCTCTCGTTGAAGAGAAATTCCAATGTATGTACTTACAAATGGCAAATACTTGAAACTTGGTTAAGGTGTTTATTCCTGTGTTTGTGTCATTCTATTAGTGCTAATGTCAGCTGTGCTGTTCTGTCCTCTCCACAGGAGGAGTGTCAGAATTACATCAGAGTGCTGCTGGTGAATGGAGATAGACTGTTCACCTGTGGAACCAATGCTTTCACACCCATCTGCACCAACCGCACTGTAAGAATCTATTCATGTTTCTTCTCTCCTCTCCTCTTTACTTGCTTATCTGTAACTATCTTCTCTTTTCCTCTCTTCTACTACTCTATGCTCCTCTACGTCTAGTTCTACTCCACCTACTGTATATAAACCTGCAGTTTAATCCGGGGAAGTGTGTGGGCTGTTGGTTACATTATATGGTGTGTAGGTGGAGGGAAGGACAATGTTTTTATTTTATTTTTAAGTTTGTTAGCAGCAAAGGTCACCGTCTCATAACGACTACTCCGACAGAAATACATATAGTATAAATGTCAATACATTATTACAATGGTATTTCATCAGCCCTGTTATAGGAGAACACATATTTACTCTGAGTGGGTCTGCTAATATGAAAGATAAGTGCTGCATAGCTATAGAGAGAGGGAGAGCGAGAGAGACAAAAGTTGAGTGTAACAGAGAGGGAGAGAGAGGGGGGATCGGGAGAGAGGGAAAGAGAGAAGAATCCAGTGTGACAAAGGGAGGAGAGAGTGGGGGGGGATCAGGCGAGAGGTAGAAAGAAAGAGATCGAGAGCGACAGAGAGGTAAAGAGAGGGCAGGAGAGGGAGAGAGGAAAAGAGAGAGGCATCGTGAGGGAGAGAGGTGGAGGGAGAGGATAGATTGCGAAGGAGGTAGAGAGAGATCACGAGGGAAGGAGAGAGAGATCGCGAGGGAGGGATAGAGATTGAGAGGGAAGGAGACAGAGATCGCGGGGGAGGGAGAGAGGGATTGAGTGTGACAGAGAGGGAAAGGGAGAGAGTGGGATCAAGTGTGACAGAGAGGGAGAGAGACAGATCTTGAGGGAGGGAGTTATTGGGTGCGACAGAGAAGGAGATTGAGAGGGAGAGAGAGAGGGATCGAGAGCGACAAAGAGGGAGGGAAAGAGAGAGAGAAAGATTCCAAGGGAGGGAGAGAGAGAGCGAGACAGAGGAGAAGGAAATAAATATGCATTTAGTTATCATAATGTGTGTACATAACCACAGATGAATATCCCGTTAATGACCTATTCATTGTCTTTACAGGCATTTACTGAAATTAATTCTGTCCAAATGTCCTCATTCATGACAATATATTAATTAATTTCAAGACCTTATCAATATTTATGGCCTTGAATGGCAGGATTATTTTTGCCAACTATGGATTTGTCAGAAATTAGAGAATGCAATCCTCTAGTCATGCTATTGATAATGGCGATGATGATATTGCTACTGATGATGATGATGAGTATGATGATGGTGATGATGATGTGAGGATGATGATGATGAGTGTGGTGATGATGAGTATGATGATGTGTGTGATAATGATGAGAAAGGAGGATGATGATGAGAATGAGTATGATGATGATGAGGATGATGATGATAATGATGAGTATGATGATGAGTATGATGATGTGTGTGATAATGATGAGAAAGGAGGATGATGATGAGAATGAGTATGATGATGATGAGGATGATGATGATAATGATGAGTATGATGATGAGTATGGTGGTCATGATGATGAGGATGATCATGATGATGATTTTGATAATGATAATAATGATGAGTAAAATGATGATTATATAGAACTTATTATTGCTGCCCCAATGTCCTCTTTGCTGCCCTTTAGACAGCTATGAATCATCAGACACCTAACACCTGCTTCGCTGTCTCTTTCTGTGTCTGATCACATTTATGAGACGGCTGCAAGGAAATGTAACATGGCAACTGACCAGGAAGGAAGGGAGAGAAAGAGAGATGATCTGAAAGCCAAGTCAACAGCACTGAGTGTGTCTCAAATGATTGGCTATTAGAGGTGTGAAAGTGACCCAGTTCCCCAGCCCGTCCACCCAACCACAGCTGCTGTGTGTCCTGAAGAGAGAACTCATTCACTCCATTGCTTTAATATGCATGATAGATGCAGCCTCTATCTATACTCTATCCCCATTCCACCTGTCTTGCAGACCCAGCTCGACCCAAACACTTCCCTCAACACACAGAATAAACTCCATCAATACCCCCTTTCATCGCAGACTTCAGGCCCAGACACAGTGACACTTGTTGGGTCAAGCTGGGTCAGACCGGAGGCCCGGAGCGGAGGTAGTTTGTTGACGGAACCAACGGTGGTCCAAATCAACCCACTCTAATAAATCTATACAAAGTGACCCGCTCTTAGGCTGTTTTATTAATGAGCATCACGTACTTTAAGGAAGTGGAAAGTCCATCTCTCATTGATTAATCAGAAACCCAAGCCAGCATTAGAGAGAAGCTTCAGTGTGTCAGTTGGACAAAGATTGTGTTCTGTATAGTTAGACATCTTCTGCCCGTCAGGCAGGATGTGCAGTTAAGAACACACCTGGGTCGATGTGAGTAATGTGTAGTGTTGCCTCATAGCATAATGCAATGGTTAGTGGGGGTTGGGGGGGGGGGAAGAAACTATATTGGCCCTAGAATTGACCATTGCAGAACCCCATTTGCGGAATTAGTAAGCATTTAAAGTTTATTGGACGGGTTTCCATTGAAACAAAGATACATTTCTACAACAGTATGTGGTTAACCATAAATGCGAAGTACGGAATGATGGTTTATATAAATAATGTATAGAAATACATCACGGTTTAGATTGATAGGAATGCAGGTGGAAGTCTTGCCCTAAGCATCTCTCCTTCGCAGTTACACCATGAGTTTCATTTTCAGATTGGCAAAGAAAACACTGTGTACATTCCAGCTCTTAAACATATCCAAGGCTTTTGCCTCAGTTTATGTTGGGTGGGTTTTTATTGGGAACAAGTGTACTGTCTTTAGGGCCAAGTGTAGGTCGTACTGTAGAGTATTTTTAAACACGGCGAGCTGGATTTGGCCTCGCTTTCAAAGGCAGACAAACCAAACGTCTGAGCTCTGAGCTTCGCATGGAGCTGCTTGTGAAAACGGAGAGGCTTTCCCTAAGTCACTAATGTGGTTTAATAATGCTTTATCAAGGAAAACAGATGTATGTCCGCTAGTCATCAGAACAACCAAACCAGGAGGAATAAAAAGTACATGAACTTCTCCAGGAAGTACAGTGAAGATGGAGGTTTTCTATTAGTATTGGTCCTGTTCCAGATGTAGTGTTCTTGTTCTTAGAGTGTGGTTTTGGATAGGTTAAGCTGATTATAAAAGGCTGTGGGAAGAGTCATATTCTTGCCTAAAAAGATGCTATAGCTAATTACCAGCAATACCCACCCACATAGATATGGCCATAAGAGCTCTGTGCTGGGAACTGCGTAGGTAGAATGTAGGTTGCCTCTATTTTACCTCAGTTGATTCTCCAGGGATTGGTTTTGTATCCAAACTGCATAGCTAAAGGTATGATTTTAGCTATGGTTCTGTAAGATGGTCTTACCTTCACAATAAGAGACAGGATTCTTCCTAGAGGAGAAACAGCAGTTTCACGGGCATTATTGTGTATTGTTCCATATCCTTCTTTCTAATCTGAGGTCTGTCCAAATGAAGTTCATTTCCCAAACACTATATCCACCCATTTTTCACATTTGTGTTTTTTCATCAGAAGTGATTGTTTATGGGTACCTTCATGTGTGTGTAAAATATTACTGTTCTCAGATTTGTTTGCAAAACTATATATGTCCATTGTTTCGCTGGAATGGAATGTTTGTGTCCTGTTTATTCGACTGTGATATGTGGTTGTCTCACCTAGCTATCTTAAGATGAATGCACTTACTATACGTCTCTCTGGATAAGAGCATCTGCTAAATGACTCAAATGTCAAATGTAAATGTTTTACATACAGATCTCATATTACTGTCTTGCATTTTTTTTATTGATGTCACAAATGTACAGTATAATTTCTAAATGTCTTTATAAAAAATGTAGTTATTTGTTGCATTTGACTTTTTATTAAGGATCTGACCTTTTTTTAAAATTTTTGCCTAAAATGACATACCCAAATCTAACTGTCTATAGCTCAGGCATTGAAGCAAGGATATGCATATTCTTGATACCTTTTGAAAGGAAAAACTTTGACGTTTGTGAAAATGTAAAATGAATGTAGGATAACATAGTGCATTAGATCTGGTAAAAGAAAATACGAAGAAAAAAAAAACATGTTTTAATATTTTTTTTTGTACCATCATCTTTAAAATGCAAGAAAAAGACCATAATGTATTATTCCAGCCCAGGCGCAATTTAGATTTTGGCCACTAGATGGTGGCAGTGTATGTGCAACATTTTAGACTGATCCAATTAAGCATTGCATTTTTTTATTAGTAACTTCTCAAGTTCATAACTGTGCACTCTCCTCAATCAATAGCATGGTATTCTTCACTGTAATAGCTACTGTAAATTGGACAGTGCAGTTAGAGCTGCTCTTCCTCCCGGGGAAGGACAGTGCCCGTTCCATGATCTCGCCATCACGGTTGACAACTCCATTGTGCAGTTAGATTAACAATAATTTATGCTTTCTGCCAATATCAGATATGTCTATGTCCTGCGAAATATTCTTGTTATTTACAGCTTCATGCTAATCGCATTAGCCTACGTTAGCTCAACTGTCCCATGGGGGACCCACCGATACTGAAGAAGTTTTAAAATCTACTATAGCAGTACTAGTTATTTCTCTTAGAGTGAGGCGGATATATAGCATTTAGCAAAAAAAATATTTGTCTCTCTGAATTGAAACCACCAAGTGATAGATTTTAAACAAGAAACATGTCTGTCATTGAACAACCCCGTGCCATCATGATAAGATAGTGAAAAAACACAATCATTTATTTGATCATTTATTTTTTTAAATCAACTAATTCCACAACATTTCTGAAAATTGATAAAGTTTTTTAATTTAAATGAGCTCATGTTGAGCCAAGCAAGCGGTACATGTGTATGTATGTCTGTGTCTTTTGGTATTGACTGTATGTGTGAGGTAGGCAATGATTAGCATTAGCAGGAACGAGGTGGATGTTAGCGATGACAAGCTATTTATGAGATGAGAAATCGGCATAGTGGTGAAATAAACAATCATATAAAGGTGATCTGTAAAACAGTCTGCACTCACACTGCTTTGCCTTTATCAACTATAAATGCTGCCAATTGTGACTTCTCTGTTTCACTTGAACTTTTACTTCAAGTCAAACTCCAAATCTCTCCCTTGGTTCTGTGGTAACCAAGCAACGTGCTCAATGTTTAGCCTTGTCTCATTGTGTGATCATTCTGCTAAAACTCACAGTATTTCAGAACAATCAATGTTTGTATGGGAGTGACGAATTCCAGTCAAGTAGAGGGGAGTTAAAAATCATGTGATGTGTGCTCACACTCCCTCTCTCTCCACTCCTGCGTGCATTTGTGTGCATTATAAACACATGAATCCTCTCCCCTCTCCCTCCTCCTACCCCTCATCTCCTCCCCCTCTCCACCCTCTCTCCCCCGCCCCTCTCTAGCTGACCAACCTGACAGAGATCCATGACCAGATCAGTGGGATGGCCCGTTGTCCCTACAACCCTCTCCATAACTCCACAGCCCTGATCACCTCCAGTGGAGAGCTCTATGCTGCCACCGCCATGGACTTCTCTGGCAGAGACCCAGCTATCTACCGCAGTCTGGGGGGGCTGCCGCCTCTACGCACCGCACAGTACAACTCCAAATGGCTCAATGGTAGGATGGGGTAGAGGTAGGGGTAGAGAAGCAAGCGTTAGGAGATAGGCGGATGCTGCCAATAATGCACTGCTTAGTACAACTCCAAATGGCTCAATGGTAGGCTGGGAAATGGAAGGTGGTAAGGGGGCAGGGGAATAAGCAGTAAAGGTATAGAGAGGAGGAAAAGTAGTTCATATAGAAGGAGAAAAGGGGTGGATGAGGGGGAAGGGTAGAAGTTGGTGGTGTTTACAGGAAGTTGTGGTGGTGTTTACAGGAAGTTGGTGGTGTTTACAGGAAGTGTCAAAATGTATTTTACAATATATATATATATATATTTCTTTTAAATATTTTGTTCTTTCCTTTTGAAGGATATACAAGTGACATTTCCATCTGGTACTGAAACAATGAAATCAGTGTGTCGTTCTGAAGAGCTCAGTGGATCGCAGTTCAACAGCACACCCCACCTGGAACAGGGCAGCTGATTGAATACGCTGCTTCAGTCGTTCACTTGCTCTAAAAGAGCAGGTCAATCGCTATCTTGTCAGGATTTTATCTGATTCACATTAAAGCCAGATTGAAAAAATAAATTAAAAGCCACCACATACATAGCGCCGCGACAACCTTTGAGAAAAGGTTTAATAACTAATTTTATGGCAAATTGATTTTTTCTCCCTTTTCTCCTGTGATGCTGTGCAAAGGTGCAGAGGAGAGGAGGGGCTGAAAGAGCAAACAAGAGGAAAAAACTCTTTCATTTAAAAGTGAATTAAATCACTGTCAGAGAGGATAAAGCGTGCGGTTAAGGTCCAATAATGTCATACATAAAAATGAACAGCTCATCAATGAGCGCTCTAGGAAGGTCAGCAGTTTTAGATGGGTTGACAACTATTACACCATTGTTTTGGTCATACCTCATCCTAACCTTTAGGGTTTCCCTGGATAAATAATTAATTTTGAAACACAAAGTCATTAATAACAATGCCATAATTAATTAAGACTAATCCCCTCAACCTCACATTCCTATGGACCCCTAGTCAATCCCTCAGAACTCATTATCATATACAGTGCATTCGGAAAGTATTCAGACCCATTGACTTTTTCCACATTTTGTTACGTTACAGCCTTATTTTAAAATAATTTTCCTCATCAATCTACGCACAATACTCCATAATGAGATAGTGAAAACAGATTTTTTTGAAAATGTATAAAATAAAAACAAACAGAAATAGCTTATTTACATAAGTATTCAGACCCTTTGCTATAAGACTTGAAATTGAGCTCAGGTGCATCCTGTTTCCATCGATCATCCTGTTTCTGCGACTTGATTGGAGTCCACCTGTGGTAAATTCAATTGATTGGACATGATTTGGAAAAGCACACACCTGTCTATATAAGTTGACAGTTGACAATGCATGTCAGAGCAAAAACCAAGCGATGAGGTCGAAGAAATTGTCCTTAGAGCTCTGAGAGGATTGTGTCGAAGCACAGATCTGGGGAAGGGGTACCAAAAATGTCTGCAGCATTGAAGGTCCCCAAGAACACAGTGGCCTCCATCATTCTTAAATGGAAGACGTTTGGAACAACCAAGAATCTTCCTAGAGCTGGCAGCCTGGCCAAACGGAGCAATCGGGGGAGAAGGGCCTTGGTCAGGGAAGTGACCAAGAACCTGATGGTCACTCTGACAGAGCTCCAGAGTTCTTCTGTGGAGATGGGAGAACCTTCCAGAAGGACAATCATCTCTGCAGTACTCCATCAATCAGGCCTTTATGGTAGAGTGGCCAGACGGAAGCCACTCCTCAGTAAAAGGCACATGTCCACCCGCTTGGAGTTTGCCAAAATGCACCTAAATACTCTCAGACCATGAGAAACAAGATTCTTTGGTCAGATGAAACCAAGATTGAACTCTTGGCTGGAAAACCAAGCATCACATCTGGAGGAAAACTGGCACCATCCCTATAGTGAAGCATGGCGCTGGCAACATCATGCTGTGGCGATGTTTTTCAGCAAGAGGGACTTGGAGACTAGTCAGGATCAAGGGAAAGATGAACGGAGCCAAGTACAGACATACTTGATGAAAACCTGCTCCAGTGAACTCAGGACCTCAGACTGGGGAGAAGGTAAACCTTTCAACAGGACAACGACCCTAAGCACACAGCCAAGACAACACAGGAGTGGCTTCGGGAAAAGTCTCTGGATGTTCTTGAGTGGCCCAGCCAGAGTCCGGACTTGAACCCGATCAAACATCTTTGGAGAGACCTGAAAAAAGCTGTAAAGCGACACTCCCCATCCAACCTGACAGAGCTTCAGTGGAGAATGGGAGAAACTCAGAGGAATGGGAGAAACTCCCCAAATACAGGTGTGACAAGCTTGTAGCGTCATTATAGGGTAGTGTGTAGATTGATGAGGGAAAAAAACAATTGAATCAATTTTAGAATAAGGCTGTAACGTAACAAAATGTAGAAAAAGTCAAGTGGTCTAAATAGTTTGTCTCCTCCTTTAACAGAACCTAACTTTGTCTCCTCCTTTAACAGAACCTAACTTTATCTCCTCCTACAACAGAACCTAACTTTGTGTCCTCCTACAACAGAACCTAACTTTGTCTCCTCCTACAACAGAACCCAACTTTGTCTCCTCTTACGACATTGGGAACTTCACCTACTTCTTCTTCCGAGAGAACGCAGTGGAACACGACTGCGGTCGGACCGTGTTCTCTCGCGCTGCCCGGGTCTGTAAGAACGACATTGGGGGCCGCTTCCTATTGGAGGACACCTGGACCACGTTCATGAAGGCGCGGTTGAACTGCTCTCGACCAGGGGAGATACCGTTCAACTATAATGAACTACAGGGGACGTTCTACCTACCAGAGCTAGAATTGCTCTATGGGATCTTCACTACTAATGTGTAAGTGTGAGATGCATACTACACACACACACACACACACACACACACACACACACACACACACACACACACACACACACACACACACACACACACACACACACACACACACACACACACACACACACACACACACACACACACACACACACACACACACACACACACACACACACAGGGTATATTCTGCCTGTATTATTAAGCAATGATGCCCGAGGGGGTATGGTATATGGCCAATATACCACGGTTCGTACAGTAAAAATAAATGGTGTGTCATACCCGTCTGATATACCAAGGCTGTCAGCCAGTCAGCATTCAGCGCTTGAACCACCTAGTTTATAATGTATGAAGTATACTTCAGGCACAGCTTAAAATGAACAGTCATGTTATACATACTATCGTCATTCACACACGTTTAGTTTCACAGTTTGACTTTAAACTCATTTCTTTCATTTTCAATTTTCTCACCTCTTAGAAGAGACATGCTTTTGTTGAAAGTGACAGTTTGAAAAGTCAAAGCTATTCGTCAGGCCCGATCCATACACTTAGCCAAAGAGGCAGAACATTTTAAATGAAGCCTGGTGTTAAATTTATAGTCACCTTACACCATCACTCACAGTAGGATCTGAGTCTGTGTAGGGACAGATGTGTAGGTATATTTAGAGAACAAAAACAGAAACTGGACATTAACAGTCAGCAGACAAAATCCTAACCATATACAGTGCCTTCAGAAAGTATTCACACTCCTTGAATTTTTTCACATTCTAGCCTACACACAATACCCCATAATGTAAAGTGGAATTCTGTGTTAATTTTTTCTCCAAATTAAGTAAAAATGAAAGCTGAAATGTCTTGAGTAAATAAGTATTCAAATTAAAAAGCAGACATTGTATATCCCTTTGAGCATGGTGAAGTTATTAATTCAACTTTGGATGGTGTATCAATACACCCAGTCATTACATTACATTTTACATTTAAGTCATTTAGCAGACGCTCTTATCCAGAGCGACTTACAAATTGGTGCATTCACCTTATGACATCCAGTGGAACAGCCACTTTACAATAGTGCATCTAAATCTTTTAAGGGGGGTGAGAAGGATTACTTTATCCTATCCTAGGTATTCCTTAAAGAGGTGGGGTTTCAGGTGTCTCCGGAAGGTGGTGATTGACTCCGCTGTCCTGGCGTCGTGAGGGAGTTTGTTCCACCATTGGGGGGCCAGAGCAGCGAACAGTTTTGACTGGGCTGAGCGGGAACTGTACTTCCTCAGTGGTAGGGAGGCGAGCAGGCCAGAGGTGGATGAACGCAGTGCCCTTGTTTGGGTGTAGGGCCTGATCAGAGCCTGGAGGTACTAAGGTGCCGTTCCCCTCACAGCTCCGTAGGCAAGCACCATGGTCTTGTAGCGGATGCGAGCTTCAACTGGAAGCCAGTGGAGAGAGCGGAGGAGTGGGGTGACGTGAGAGAACTTTGGAAGGATGAACACCAGACGGGCTGCGGCGTTCTGGATGAGTTGTAGGGGTTTAATGGCACAGGCAGGGAGCCCAGCCAACAGCGAGTTGCAGTAATCCAGACGGGAGATGACAAGTGCCTGGATTAGGACCTGCGCCGCTTCCTGTGTGAGGCAGGGTCGTACTTTGCGGATGTGGTAGAGCATGAACCTACAGGAACGGGCCACCGCCTTGATGTTAGTTGAGAACGACAGGGTGTTGTCCAGGATCACGCCAAGGTTCTTAGCGCTCTGGGAGGAGGACACAATGGAGTTGTCAACCGTGATGGCGAGATCATGGAACGGGCAGTCCTTCCCCGGGAGGAAGAGCAGCTCCGTCTTGCCGAGGTTCAGCTTGAGGTGGTGATCCGTCATCCACACTGATATGTCTGCCAGACATGCAGAGATGCGATTCGCCACCTGGTCATCAGAAGGGGGAAAGGAGAAGATTAATTGTGTGTCGTCTGCATAGCAATGATAGGAGAGACCATGTGAGGTTATGACAGAGCCAAGTGACTTGGTGTATAGCGAGAATAGGAGAGGGCCTAGAACAGAGCCCTGGGGGACACCAGTGGTGAGAGCGCGTGGTGAGGAGACAGATTCTCGCCACGCCACCTGGTAGGAGCGACCTGTCAGGTAGGACGCAATCCAAGCGTGGGCCGCGCCGGAGATGCCCAACTCGGAGAGGGTGGAGAGGAGGATCTGATGGTTCACAGTATCGAAGGCAGCCGATAGGTCTAGAAGGATGAGAGCAGAGGAGAGAGAGTTAGCTTTAGCAGTGCGGAGCGCCTCCGTGATACAGAGAAGAGCAGTCTCAGTTGAATGACTAGTCTTGAAACCTGACTGATTTGGATCAAGAAGGTCATTCTGAGAGAGATAGCGGGAGAGCTGGCCAAGGATGGCACGTTCAAGAGTTTTGGAGAAAAAGAAAGAAGGGATACTGGTCTGTAGTTGTTGACATCGGAGGGATCGAGTGTAGGTTTTTTCAGAAGGGGTGCAACTCTCGCTCTCTTGAAGACGGAAGGGACGTAGCCAGCGGTCAGGGATGAGTTGATGAGCGAGGTGAGGTAAGGGAGAAGGTCTCCGGAAATGGTCTGGAGAAGAGAGGAGGGGATAGGGTCAAGCGGGCAGGTTGTTGGGCGGCCGGCCGTCACAAGACGCGAGATTTCATCTGGAGAGAGAGGGGAGAAAGAGGTCAGAGCACAGGGTAGGGCAGTGTGAGCAGAACCAGCGGTGTCGTTTGACTTAGCAAACGAGGATCGGATGTCGTCGACCTTCTTTTCAAAATGGTTGACGAAGTCATCTGCAGAGAGGGAGGAGGGGGGGGAGGATTCAGGAGGGAGGAGAAGGTGGCAAAGAGCTTCCTAGGGTTAGAGGCAGATGCTTGGAATTTAGAGTGGTAGAAAGTGGCATTAGCAGCAGAGACAGAAGAGGAAAATGTAGAGAGGAGGGAGTGAAAGGATGCCAGGTCCGCAGGGAGGCGAGTATTCCTCCATTTCCGCTCGGCTGCCCGGAGCCCTGTTCTGTGAGCTCGCAATGAGTCGTCGAGCCACGAAGCGGGAGGGGAGGACCGAGCCGGCCTGGAGGATAGGGGGCATAGAGAGTCAAATGATGCAGAAAGGGAGGAGAGGAGAGTTGAGGAGGCAGAATCAGGAGATAGGTTGGAGAAGGTTTGAGCAGAGGGAAGAGATGATAGGATGGAAGAGGAGAGAGTAGCGGGGGAGAGAGAGCGAAGGTTGGGACGGCGCGATACCATCCGAGTAGGGGCAGTGTGGGAAGTGTTGGATGAGAGCGAGAGGGAAAAGGATACAAGGTAGTGGTTGGAGACTTGGAGGGGAGTTGCAATGAGGTTAGTGGAAGAACAGCATCTAGTAAAGATGAGGTTGAGCGTATTGCCTGCCTTGTGAGTAGGGGGGGAAGGTGAGAGGGTGAGGTCAAAAGAGGAGAGGAGTGGAAAGAAGGAGGCAGAGAGGAATGAGTCAAAGGTAGACGTGGGGAGGTTAAAGTCGCCCAGAACTGTGAGAGTTGAGTCGTCCTCAGGAAAGGAGCTTATCAAGGCATCAAGCTCATTGATGAACTCTCCGAGGGAACCTGGAGGGCGATAAATGATAAGGATGTTAAGCTTGAAAGGGCTGGTAACTGTGACAGCATGGAATTCAAAGGAGGCGATAGACAGGTGGGTAAGGGAAGAAAGAGAGAATGACCACTTGGGAGAGATGAGGATTCCGGTGCCACCACCCCGCTGACCAGAAGCTCTCGGGGTGTGCGAGAACACGTGGGCGGACGAAGAGAGAGCAGTGGGAGTAGCAGTGTTATCTGTGGTGATCCATGTTTCCGTCAGTGCCAAGAAGTCGAGGGACTGGAGGGAGGCATAGGCTGAGATGAACTCTGCCTTGTTGGCCACAGATCGGCAGTTCCAGAGGCTACCGGAGACCTGGAACTCCACGTGGGTCGTGCGCGCTGGGACCACCAGATTAGGGTGGCCGCGGCCACGCGGTGTGGAGCGTTTGTATGGTCTGTGCAGAGAGGAGAGAACAGGGATAGACAGACACATAGTTGACAGGCTACAGAAGAGGCTACGCTAATGCAAAGGAGATTGGAATGACAAGTGGACTACATGTCTCGAATGTTCAGAAAGTTAAGCTTACGTAGCAAGAATCTTATTGACTAAAATGATTAAAATGATACAGTACTGCTGAAGTAGGCTAGCTGGCAGTGGCTGCGTTGTTGACTTTGTAGGCTAGCTGGCAGTGGCTGCGTTGTTGACACTACACTAATCAAGGCGTTCCGTTGAGTGTAATAGTTTCTACAGTGCTGCTATTCGGGGGCTAGCTGGCTAGCTAGCAGTGTTGATTACGTTACGTTGCGTTAAAAGAACGACAATAGCTGGCTAGCTAACCTAGGAAGTCGCTCTAGACTACACAATTATCTTTGATACAAAGACGGCTATGTAGCTAGCTATGTAGCTAGGTACGATCAAACAAATCAAACCGTTGTACTGTAATGAAATGAAATGAAAATGTGATACTACCTGTGGAGCGAAGCGGAATGCGACCGGGTTGTTGAGTGCGGAAGTTCTATTCGGTAGACGTTGGCTAGCTGTTGGCTAGCTAGCAGTGTCTCCTACGTTAAGGACGACAAATAGCTGGCTAGCTAACCTCGGTAAATTAAGATAATCACTCTAAGACTACACACTCTAAACTACACAATTATCTTGGATACGAAGACAGCAAAGACAGCTATGTAGCTAGCTAACACTACACTAATCAAGTCGTTCAGTTGAGTGTAATAGTCTCTACAGTGCTGCTATTCGGTGGCCGTTTGCTAGCTGGCTAGCTGCTGGGCAGATAGCAGTGTAGACTATGTTAGGACGACGAAATACGATAATTACGCAATTATCTTTGATACAAAGACGGCTATGTAGCTAGCTAAGAAGAAATTGCTAAGATTAGACAAATCAAACCGTTGTACTATAATGAAATGTAATGAAATGTAATGAAAAAGTTATACTACCTGCGGAGCGAAGTGCGGATGCGACCGCACTACAAAGATCCAGACGTCCTTCCTAAATCATTTTCCGGAGTGAAAGGAAACCACTCAGGGATTTCACCATGAGGTCAATGGTGACTTTAAAACAGTTACAGAGTTTAATGGCTGTGATAGGAGAAAACTGAGGATGGATCAACAACATTGTAGTTACTCCACAATACTAACCTAACTGACAGAGTGAAAAGAAGGAAGCCTGTACAGAATAAAAATATTCCAAAACATGCATCCTGTTTGCAACAATGCACTAAAGTAATACTGCATAAATGTGGCAAAGCAATGAACTTTTTATCCTGACTTCAAAGTGTTTTGTTTGGGGCAAATACAATACAATACATTATTGAGTACCACTATCCACATTTTCAAGCATAGTGGTGGCTGCATCATGTTATGGGTATGCTTGTAATCATTAAGGGGAGTTTTTCAGGATAAAAAAAACCCAGAATGGAGCTAAGCACAGGCAAAATCCTAGAGGAAAACCTGGTGGTCTGCTTTCCACCAGACACTGGAAGATGAATTCACCTTTCAGCAGGGCAATAACATCAAACACAAGGCCGAATTTACACTGGAGTTGGTTACCAAGAAGACAATGAAAGTTCCAGAGTCTCACAGTTACAGTTGTGACTTAAATCTGCTTGAAAATTGTTGGTTAGACCTTAAAATGGTTGTCTAGCGATAAACAACAACCAATTTGACAGAGCTCGAAGAATTTAGAAAATAATCATTGGCAAATATTGTACAGTTCAGGTGTGCAAAGCTCTTAGAGTCTTACCAAGACTCACAGCTGTAATCACTGCCAAAGGTGATTCTAACATGTATTGACTCAAGGGATTTGAATCAAGATATATTATTGTTTTATTTCAAGATATATTATTGTTTTATTTTTCATATTTATTTTTTTCAAATGTAATGTCAAGGTGAAAAAAAAATCCACTTTGACATTACAGAGTATTTTGTATGGATAGTTGACAAAAAATGACAACTAAAAAATGTTAATCCCACTTCCTAATACAACAAAATGTGTGAAAAGTCAAGTGGTGTGAATACTTTCTGAAGGCACTGTATATTTATCGCTATCCCTCTCTTCCCCCTTCAGGAACAGCATAGCAGCGTCTGCGGTGTGTGCCTTCAACCTCAGTGCCATCACCCAGGTGTTTGGAGGTCCCTTCAAGTACCAGGAGAACTCTCGCTCCGCCTGGCTACCCTACCCTAACCCTAACCCTGACTTCCAGGTAAATACTCACCTACCCTAACCCTAACCCTGACTTCCAGGTAAATACTCACCTACCCTAACCCTAACCCTGACTTCCATGTAAATACTCACCTACCCTAACCCTAACCCTGACTTCCAGGTAAATACTACCCTACCCTAACCCTAACCCTGACTTCCAGGTAAATACTCACCTAACACAACCCTAACTCTGACTTCCAGGTAAATACTACCCTACCCTAACCCTAACCCTGACTTCCAGGTAAATACTCACCTACCACAACCCTAACCCTGACTTCCAGGTAAATACTCACCTACCCTGACCCTAACCCTGACTTCCAGGTAAATACTCACCTACCCTAACCCTAACCCTGACTTCCAGGTAAATACTCACCTACCACAACCCTAACCCTGACTTCCAGGTAAATACTCACCTACCCTAACCCTAACCCTGACTTCCAGGTAAATACTCACCTACCCTAACCCTAACCCTGACTTCCAGGTAAATACTCACCTACCCTAACTCTGACTTCCAGGTAAATACTCACCTACCCTAACCCTGACTTCCAGGTAAATACTCACCTACCCTAACCCTAACCAGGTAGGCCAGTTGAGAACAAGTTCTCATTTACAACTGCGACCTGGCCAAGATAAAGCAAAGCAGTGCGACAAAAACAACACAAAGTTACACATGGGATAAACAAACATACAGTCAATAACGCAATAGAAAAATTTGCATATAGCGTGTGCAAATTAAGTAAGGAGGTAAGGAAATAAACAGGCCAATAGTGGCGAAGTAATTACAATTTAGCAATTTACACTGGAGTGATATATGTGCAGATGAGGATGTGCAAGTAGAAATACTGGTGTGCAAAAGAGCAGAAAAACAAAAACAAATATGGGGATGAGGTAGGTAGTAGATTGGATGGGCTATTTACAGATGGGCTGTGTACAGCTGCAGCGATCGGTAAGCGGCTCTGACAACTGACACTTAAAGTTAGTGAGGGAGATATAAGTCTCCAACGTCAGTAATTGTTGCAATTTGTTCCTGTCAATGGCAGCAGAGAACTGTAAGGAAAGGCGGCCAAAGTAGGTGTTGGCTTTGGGGATGACCAGTGAAATATACCTGCTGGAGCATGTGCTACGGGTGGGTGGTACCTAGCAAAGACTTATAGATGACCTGGAGCCAGTGGGTTTGGCAACGAATATGTAGCGAGGACCAGCCAATGAGAGCATACAGGTCGCAGTGGTGGGTAGTATATGGGGCTTTGGTGACAAAACGGATGGCACTGTGATAAACTGCATCCAATTTGCTGAGTAGAGTGTTGGAGGCACTCTCTTGTAAATGACATCGCTGAAGTCGAGGATTGGGTAGGATAGTCCGTTTTACGAGGGTATGTTTGGCAGCATGAGTGAAGGAGGCTTTGTTGCGAAATAGGTAGCAGATTCTAGATTTAACTTTGGATTGGAGATGATTAATGTGAGTCTGGAAGGAGAGTTTACAGTCTAGCCAGACACCTAGATATTTATATTTATATTCTAAGTCAGAACCTTCCAGAGTAGTGATGCTAGTCGGGCGGGCAGCGATCGGTTGAAGAGCATGTATTAAGTTTTACTAGAATTTAAAAGCAGAATTTAAAAGCAGTTGGGGGCCACGGAAGGAGTGTTGTATGGCGTTGAAGCTCGTTTGGAGGTTTGTTAAAACACAGTGTCCAAAGAAGGGCCAGATGTATACAGAATGGTGTCGTCTGCATAGAGGTGGATCAAAGAATCAGCCGCAGCAAGAGTGACATAATTGATATATACAGAGAAAAGAGTCAGCCGAGAATTTAACCCTGTGGCACCCCCATAGAGACTGCCAGAGGTCCGGTCAACAGGCCCTCTGATTTGATACACTGAACTCTATCTGAGAAGTAGTTGGTGAACCATGCGAGGCAGCCAGTAGAGAAACCAAGGCTGTTGAGCCTGCCGATAAGAATATGGTGATTGACGGAGTCGAAAGCCTTGGCCAGGTCGATGAAGATGGCTGCACGGTACTGTCTTTTATCGATGCTGGTTATGATATCATTTAGGACTTGGGTTCACCTCAGGCACCCCCGTGACCAGCTCGGAAATCAGATTGCATAGCGGACAAGGTATGGTGGGATTCGAAATGGTCGGACGATCTGTTTGTTCACTTGGATTTCGAAGACCTTAGAAAGGCAGGGCAGGGTTTGGGTCTAGAGTGTCTCCCCTTTGAAGAGAGGGATGACCACAGCCACTTTCCAGTCTTTAGAAATCTGAGACGATACGAAAGAGAGATTGAACAGACTAGTAATAGGGGTAGCAACAAAGGTGGCGGATAATTTTAGGAAGGGATCCAGATTTTGCAGCTCTTTCAGAACGTCAGCTGTCTGGATTTGGGTGAAGGAGAAGCGGGGGGCTTGGGCCAGTCACTGCGGGGGGTGCAGAGCTGTTGGCCGGAGTAGGGGTAGCCAGGTGGAAAGCATGGCCAGCCGTAGAGAAATGCTTATTGAAATTCTCAATTATCATGGATTTATCAGTGGTGACAGTGTTTCCTAGTCTCCGTGCAGTGTGCAGCTGGGAGGAGGTATTCTCCATGGACTTTACAGTGTCCCAAAACTTTTTGGAATTAGTGCTGCAGGATGCAAATTTCTGTTTGAAAAAGCTAGCCTTTGCTTTCCTAACAGACTGTGTGTATTGGTTCCTGACTTCCCTAAAAAGTTGCATATCGCGGGGACTATTCGAAGCTAGTGCAGTATGCCACAGGGTGTCATAGGTCAGTCTAGCCTGGAGTTAACCAAGGTCTATATATCTGTTCTTGGTTCTACAATTTAGGAAAGGGGCATGCTTATTTAAGATGTTGAAGAAAGCACTTTTAAAGAATAACCAGGCATTCTCTACTGACGGGATGAGATCGATATCCTTCCAGGATACCCAGGCCAGGTCAATTAGAAAGTACTGCTCACAGAAGTGTTTTAGGGAGCATTTGACAGTGATGAGGGGTGGTCATTTGACCGGTGACCCATAACGGGTGCAGGGAATGAATCAGAGACCGCTGAGATCCTGGTTGAAAACAGCAGAGGTGTATTTAGAGGGCAAGTTGGTCAGGATGATATCTATGAGGGTGCCCATGTTTATGGATTTGGGGTTGTACCTGGTAGGTTCCTTGATCATTTGTGTGAGATTAAGGGCACCTAACTTAGATTGTAGGATGACCGGGGTGTTAAGCATATCCTAATTTAGGTCAACTAGTAGTACGAACTCTGACGATAAATCAATTCACATATCAATTCACATATGGTGTCCAGGGCACAGCTGGGAGCGTAGGGGGCTCTATAACAAGCAGCAACAGTGAGGGACTATTATTTACTATTATTTTTGGAGAGATGGATCTTTAAAAGTATAAACTTGAACTTTGGGCATAGACCTGGATAGTCTGACATAACTCTGTATCTCTACAGTAGATTGCAATTCCACCCCCTTTAGCAGTTCTGTCTTGATGGAAAATGTTGTAGTTGGGGATGGAAATTTCAGAATTTTTGGTGGTCTTCCTAAGCCAGGATTATTACTTCCGGCGCCGACAGAGATGGCCGCCTCGCTTCGCGTTCCTAGGAAACTATGCAGTTTTTTGTTTTTTTACGTGTTATTTCTTAGATTAGGAGCCCAGGTCACCTTAGGTTTCATTACATACAGTCGAGAAGAACTACTGATTATAAGATCAGCGTCAACTCACCATCAGTACGACCAAGAATATGTTTTCCGCGACGCGGATCCTGTGTTCTGCCTTACAAACAGGACAACGGAATGGATCGCATACAGCGACCCAAGAAAACGACTCCGAAAAAGAGGGAAACGAGGCGGTCTTCTGGTCAGACTCCGAAAAAGGGCACATCGCGCACCACTACCTAGCATTCTTCTTGCCAATGTCCAGTCTCTTGACAACAAGGTTGACGAAATCCGAGCAAGGGTGGCATTCCAGAGGGACATCAGAGACTGCAACGTCCTATGCTTCACCGAAACATGGCTCACTGGGAAGACGCTATCCGATGCGGTGCAGCCAACGGGTTTCTCCACGCATCGCGCCGACAGAAACAAACATCTTTCTGGTAAGAAGAGTGGCGGGGGCGTATGCCTCATGACTAACGAGACATGGTGTGATGAAGGAAACATAAAGGAACTCAAATCCTTCTGTTCACCTGATTTAGAATTCCTCACAATCAAATGTAGACCGCATTATCTTCCAAGAGAATTCTCTTCGATTATAATCACAGCCATATATATCCCCCCCAAGCAGACACATCGATGGCTCTGAACGAACTTTATTTAACTCTTTGCAAACTGGAAACCATTTATCCGGAGGCTGCATTCATTGTAGCTGGGGATTTTAACAAAGCTAATCTGAAAACAAGACTCCCTAAATTTTATCAGCATATCGATTGCGCAACCAGGGGTGGTAAAACCTTGGATCATTGTTACTCTAACTTCCGCGACGCATATAAGGCCCTGCCCCGCCCCCCTTTCGGAAAAGCTGACCACGACTCCATTTTGTTGATCCCTGCCTACAGGCAGAAACTAAAACAAGAGGCTCCCACGCTGAGGTCTGTCCAACGCTGGTCAGACCAAGCTGACTCCACACTCCAAGACTGCTTCCATCACGTGGACTGGGACATGTTTCGTATTGCGTCAGATAAAAATATTGACGAATAAGCTGATTCGGTGTGCGAGTTCATTAGAACGTGCGTCGAAGATGTCGTTCCCATTGCAACGATAAAAACATTCCCTAACCAGAAACCGTGGATTGATGGCAGCATTCGCGTGAAACTGAAAGCGCGAACCACTGCTTTTAATCAGGGCAAGGTGTCTGGTAACATGTCCGAATATAAACAATGCAGCTATTCCCTCCGGAAGGCTATTAAACAAGCTAAGCGTCAGTACAGAAACAAAGTGGAATCTCAATTCAATGGCTCAGACACAAGAGGCATGTGGCAGGGTCTACAGTCAATCACGGACTACAAGAAGAAACCCAGCCCAGTCACGGACCAGGATGTCTTGCTCCCAGGCAGACTAAATAACTTTTTTGCCCGCTTTGAGGTCAATACAGTGCCACTGACACGGCCTGCAACGAAAACATGCTGTCTCTCCTTCACTGCAGCCGAGGTGAGTAAGACATTTAAACGTGTTAACCCTCGCAAGGCTGCAGGCCCAGACGGCATCCCCAGCCGCGCCCTCAAAGCATGCGCAGACCAGCTGGCCGGTGTGTTTACGGACATATTCAATCAATCCCTATACCAGTCTGCTGTTCCCACATGCTTCAAGAGGGCCACCATTGTTCCTGTTCCCAAGAAAGCTAAGGTAACTGAGCTAAACGACTACTGCCCCGTAGCACTCACTTCCGTCATCATGAAGTGCTTTGAGAGACTAGTCAAGGACCATATCACCTCCACCCTACCTGACACCCTAGACCCACTCCAATTTGCTTACCGCCCAAATAGGTCCACAGACAATGCAATCTCAACCACACTGCACACTGCCCTAACCCACCTGGACAAGAGGAATACCTATGTGAGAATGCTGTTCATCGACTACAGCTCGGCATTCAACACCATAGTACCCTCCAAGCTCGTCATCAAGCTCGAGACCCTGGGTCTCGACCCCGCCCTGTGCAATTGGGTACTGGACTTCCTGACGGGCCGCCCCCAGGTGGTGAGGGTAGGCAACAACATCTCCTCCCCGCTGATCCTCAACACGGGGGCTCCACAAGGGTGCGTTCTGAGCCCTCTCCTGTACTCCCTGTTCACCCACGACTGCGTGGCCACGCACGCCTCCAACTCAATCATCAAGTTTGCGGACGACACAACAGTGGTAAGCTTGATTACCAACAACGACGAGACGGTCTACAGGGAGGAGGTGAGGGCCCTCGGAGTGTGGTGTCAGGAAAATAACCTCACACTCACCCTCAACAAAACTAAGGAGATGATTGTGGACTTCAGGAAACAGCAGAGGGAACACCCCCCTATCCACATCGATGGAACAGTAGTGGAGAGGGTAGCAAGTTTTAAGTTCCACGGCATGCACATCACAGACAAACTGAATTGGTCCACTCACACTGACAGCATCGTGAAGAAGGCGCAGCAGCGCCTCTTCAACCTCAGGAGGCTGAAGAAATTTGGCTTGTCACCAAAAGCACTCACAAACTTCTACAGATGCACAATCGAGAGCATCCTGGCGGGCTGTATCACCGCCTGGTACGGCAACTGCTCCGCCCTCAACCGTAAGGCTCTCCAGAGGGTAGTGAGGTCTGCACAACGCATCACCGTGGGCAAACTACCTGCCCTCCAGGACACCTACACCACCCGATGTTACAGGAAGGCCATAAAGATCATCAAGGACATCAACCACCCGAACCACTGCCTGTTCACCCCGCTATCATCCAGAAGGCGAGGTCAGTACAGGTGCATCAAAGCTGGGACCGAGAGACTGAAAAACAGCTTCTATCTCAAGGCCATCAGACTGTTAAACAGCCACCACTAACATTGAGTGGCTGCTGCCAACACACTGTCATTGACACTGACCCAACTCCAGCCACTTTAATAATGGGAATTGATGGGAAATGATGTAAATATATCACTAGCCACTTTAAACAATGCTACCTTATATAATGTTACTTACCCTACATTATTCATCTCATATGCATACGTATATACTGTACTCTACATCACCGACTGCATCCTTATGTAATACATGTATCACTAGCCACTTTAACTATGCCACTTTGTTTACTTTGTCTACATACTCATCTCATATGTATATACTGTACTCGATACCATCTACTGTATGCTGCTCTGTACCATCACTCATTCATATATCCTTATGTACATATTCTTTATCTCCTTACACTGTGTATAAGACAGTAGTTTTGGAATTGTTAGTTAGATTACTTGTTGGTTATCACTGCATTGTCGGAACTAGAAGCACAAGCATTTCGCTACACTCGCATTACCATCTGCTAACCATGTGTATGTGACAAATAAAATTTGATTTGATTTGATTTGATTTGGATTCAGACACGGCTAGGACATCAGGGTCGGTGGAGTGTGCTAAAGCAGTGAATAAAGCAGACTTATGTTAACATGCATGAACCCAAGGCACTGGGCTTCAGCAGCCCAGTGCTCCAAATAGCATACTTGCTTTATTTGAACACCTATAAACCCATCCATTAACAAATGTACTTGGTAAATGTCCATCTAGCAAGCAAGGCAACTAAAAGCAACTTTCTAAACAATGTTTTGGTTTGTTAGTAGCTTGTTAGCTAGCTAACTAGCAGGCTAACCAGTTCAAATAATGACCAGAGTATAGCTGACAACACCTTAACTTTAGCTACTTTTTATTCATTATTAAAGGAAAATAAACCCACCACAACAACATAATTAATTACAAGGTAATGATGGCGAGTTTATAGAAATTAGGTTTTGGTTGTGTGTATGACAAGATAAAAGTAGGTCATTCAATATGAGAATTTTAGAACTACTGCACTGTCTTGTCACAGTGGATTTGGTCTTGTTGCTGTAGCAGCCCAGTAACCACGACAACGGGCATTGCGAAGTTTGCAGAGACATACATTTTTTTCATGCCTGTGCAACAAGGAAACAGTCGCAGCGCCGGTCGACAGACATTCCACCAGAGTATAAATTAAATGTTGTTTTGACCAGCGACACTTGTCACATTCTAATTGTCTACAGACATGTCATTAAAACAAGTATACACCACCCTTAACCCTGACTTCCAGGTAAATATACACCTACCCCAACTCTAACCCTGACTTTCGGGTAAATATACACCTACCCCAACTCTAACCCTGACTTTCAGGTAAATATATACCTACCCCAACTCTAACCCTGACTTTCAGGTAAATATACACCTACCCTAACTCTAACCCTGACTTTCGGATAAATATACACCTACCCCAACTCTAACCCTGACTTTCAGGTAAATATACACCTACCCCAACTCTAACCCTGACTTCCAGGTAAATATACACCTACCCCAACCCTAACCCTGACTTTCAGGTAAATATACACCTACCCCAACTCTAACCCTGACTTTCAAGTAAATATACACCTACCCCAACTCTAACTCTGACTTTCAGGTAAATATACACCTACCCCAACTCTAACCCTGACTTTCAGGTAAATCTACACCTATCCCAACTCTAACCCTGACTTTCAGGTAAATATACACCTATCCCAACTCTAACCCTGACTTTCAGGTAAATATACACCTACCCCAACTCTAACCCTGACTTTCAGGTAAGGAACTCCAGTATGGCCACCGACACAGCTCACAGGAAAATCTTCTATCTCTATTGTAGAAACAAGGCCTTGAGCCATGAGCTCAGCTAGGTGTTATTCTATCATGGTTAAGCCAGGCACATGATCAGATTGGGATATGTTTTGGGAGGGATGAGCTTGAATCAGTTTTTAAAGTTGAATATGACCAATTGAATATAACAAATCAGGCTAATAGCTACTACCATAGTGTGACAAGACAGATGTATGACTCAGTGCCTTACAGATGTAGGATCTTAATTTGAGCCAGTTTGCTACAGCAGGATATATAATTAATGGACGTTTTTGTAGGGGTTGATACATTTTTCGTTAAGGAAAATTAAGTAGATTTATAAAATTGGAAATAGTACACTTTAGAAGTGTTTTAAAAACTCAAATACACTAAGTTTGCATTTCCTGCTGTGCAGGAATTTTGTCAGCAACAAAAGAGTGATCAAATTAAGATCTTACATCTGAGATGGTGACGTACGACCGCGCCTGTGTCTGTTTCCCATGGACAGTCAGCTCTGGTGGACATCTAGCCGTCATGGACACAGGTTCTCACCTGGTTATTCTGAGAGATTTTATCACCTCAACAACTCTGTCCAATTAACCAACACACACAAACATAATCACATACAACAGAAAGTGTATGTGTGCATGTGGTTATGTGTATGGGTGGGTATGCATTTGTGTTTGTGTTTTGTTTGTGTGTGTGTGTGTGTGTGTGTGTGTGTGTGTGTGTGTGTGTGTGTGTGTGTGTGTGTGTGTGTGTGTGTGTGTGTGTGTGTGTGTGTGTGTGTGTGTGTGTGTGTGTGTGTGTGTGTGTGTGTGTGTGTGTGTGTGTGTGTGTGTGTGTGTGTGTGTGTGTGTGTGTGTGTGTGTGTGTGTGTAGGGCTGATGAACAAGCCCCAGAGTTCCTGTACACTCCCTCTCATTAATTCATTCTCTCTCACTCTCTCTCTTTCAATCTCCTCACAAACCTGTTAATAATGACGACCTCGCGTTATAAAACTCACTGATGTGAAATTTACAACATCCCAATCGCACCACTACAGTACTTTCCCTGGAGCCGGATGAAGTTGCCCCTAACCACTGACCCAGACCAGGTGTTATTACATCTCCCTTATAGTTTAAGGTTAGGAGTGGTTAGGTTGAGAGTAATCTGATCCTAGATCTGTGTTAAAGGGCAACTTCTACCTATCACGAATGGCACTTCATTTTCTGAAGCCTCTCTGACCCATAGCCAAGGAAATATGTTTGGGGGTGGGGGTGCTGTGATTTTTTTTGCCTATTGGGGGGATGCAGAATTATTATTTTTTTGCCCAAGCTGAAGATGTCTTTATCGGTCTACTAATACAGGACTAGTAAAGGCTCAGTGCATGACTTTTGAGAAAAAATGTACTAAATGTATTTGAATGTTTACCAGCATTTGTAACTTGACTCTGTACAAAACAGTTCATCTGATTAATACTGTTGGAATATAAAAATAGTTGCTTGATATGTTTTGCAGTTTCTTGAAATACTTTGCAAATGCAACTTATTTCTATGTGAACTGAAATGGTCTATTCATTCCTTTTCAGTAGACACTCTTATCCAAAAGAACTTACAGTAGTGAGTACATACATTTGCATGCTTTTTCAAACCCACAACCCTAGTATTGCAAGCGCCATGCTCTACCAACTCAGCCACATCATCACATCATCACAAACCACTTGATGTCTCAATGTACTCAATTACTCTACTGTACATTGTTTTTCTTCATGGTGATGGAAAGTCTAGTTACAATCCTAGATGACCAGCTTGTGTACAATACAGTAATGTACATTATGTGGTTTGTAACCATTGTAAATTAATACTGCACAAAAAGTGTTTGTTTTCCATGTTATTTGAAAAATATTGTGGATGTTTTGTTTTCTTTGCCTATAACTTTGCACTTTTTGATGTAAATGTCAGAGCACAGCGTTTTGTTCTTCATGGATTCCATTAAAATGACAATCAAAGAGAAAGGGACAGGGCAACGACTCTTACAACTCCAACTATTGAGTCATGTTCTTAATTATACAACTACCTTTTTTACCAAAGTGGAGATGCTGAAAACACGCTACACGCTACAGACGTCGATGTCGCTCAACTAATACTACAATGAACGAAAATATGAATGCAAAATGCGACAATTTCCAAGATTTTACCGAGTTACAGTTCATATCAGTCGATTTCAATAAATGAGGCTCTAATCGATGGATTTCACATGACTGGGAATACAGATATGCATATGTTGCTCATAGATACCTTAACAAAAAGGTAGGGGGGTGGATCAGAAAACCAGTCAGTATCTGGTGTGACCACCATTTGCCTCATGCAGCGTGACATATCTCCTTTGTATAAAGTGGAACAGGCTGTTGATTGTGGCCTGTGGAATGTTGTCCCACTCCTCTTCAATGGCTGTGCGAAGTTGCTGGATATAAATGGGAACTGGAATGCGCTGTCGTACATGTCGAGCCAGAGCATCCAAACATGCTCAATGGGGGACATTTCTGGTGAATATGCAGGCCATGGAAGAACTGGGACATGTTCAGCTTCCAGGAATTGTGTCCAGATCCTTGCTACATGGTGCTGTGCATTAAAATGCTGAAACATGAGGTGATGGTGGCGGATTAATGGCACGGCAATGGGCCCAAGTATCTCTGTGCATTCAAATTGCCATTCATAAAATACAATTGTGTTTGTTGTTGATAGCTTATGCCTGCCCATACTATAACCCCACCGCCACCATGGGGCACTCTGTTCACAACGTTGACATCAGCAAACCGCTCACCCACATGACGCCGTACTGCCCAGTACAGTTAAAACCAGGATTCATCCATGAAGAGCACACTTCTCCAGTGTGCCAGTGGCCAGCGAAGGTGAGCATTTGCACACTGAAGTCGGTTACGACGCCCAACTGCAGTCAGGCCAAGACCCTGGTGATGACGACGAGCACTCAGATGAGCTTCCCTGAGACAGTTTCTGACAGTTTTTGCAGAAATCCTTCAGTTGTGCAAACCCACAGTTTCATCAGCTGTCCGGGTGGCTGGTCTCAGACGATCCCGCTCGTGAAGAAA
>NC_060184.1:63520447-63525447 GCF_021184085.1 Oncorhynchus gorbuscha
TCTTAATATAGTTTATAGTCTAGAATGAAATATGACATGGAATACCTAGGATAGGATAAGTAATCCCTCTCACCCCCCCCCCTTTAAGATTTAGATGCACTATTGTAAAGTGACTGTTCCACTGGATGTCATAAGGTGAATGCACCAATTTGTAAGTCGCTCTGGATAAGAGCGTCTGCTAAATGACTTAAATGTAAAAAATTTAAATGAATCACCTTAACATTAGAGTAGACCACTTTTGCAGCTTCAAAATGGCTAACAAATATATTTTCACAATGAGTGTGACATAAGGTAATACAGTAAAACTTGGCATCAAGTTCTTGTGTAGTAACTTTGTGATTATTACAATTTGCAACATTGTTGTTACATAGGACTTGCATGATAATGGAGTTATTACATAAGTAGAATAAGGAATAGTCACTATTCCTCTTGTGAGCTCATTTCAGCTCATTTCTATGCAATTAAAATGCAATTGCAAAAGTATTATGTAACAACATGCTAATAAAATGTTGGCCCAAAAGTAATTAGTTTTATTACTCAGGCACAAGAACATTTGAATGTTAAACTGAGGGTGCTAACCGTAACAAATGATGGCTATTGAGTGTCAAAAGGAAACTAAATATCCCAAAACATGAATCAACATCCCCTCATGAATCAACTGCAGCCAAGGTAGGTGGAAAATCTTTTGTTTTAGTCTGAGTAAACTATCCCTTTAAAGATGGTCAAGTGTGTGTTCGTAACAAGAACATTTACCCTCAGATGGACAAAGAGGTTCAAAGTTGTTTTTGCTAAGCATCCAACTTGCTGTTTCCAATGTTTGCAAATGGATTTGAACTACTCTGCAGTATTTTCAGGTATCATACAATTAATTGCAGCTTTCAAACTTTTCAGTGGCTTGTTGGAAGAGTCCATAGTTGAGCATCACAACTTATTTATACTTTTGTGTACAAAATTCATTGGTTTGATTTGATTGTACAACTGGGGCAATGGATATTCAGGAGAATGAACATTTACAAAATGTTCAGAAATAAATGTATTGTGTAGATCCAATAAGACTCTCAGATAGATTGGAATAGTACAGGAGATTGTGTGTGCTCTATTCATTATATTTCTACCTTCGACGTGCAGTTCCTGATACAGCCCTGCCATTAGTTGAAGGCAGCCAATCCAATAGTTTCAGAAAAGTAGTCACTTCCTCAGATCTGTAAACTGTCATCAAGGCAAAGGGTAGCTACTTTGTAGAATCTCAAATATAAAATATATTTTGATTTGTTTAACACTTTTTTGGTTACTACATGATTCCATATATGTTATTTCTTAGTTTTGATGTCTTCACTATTATTCTACATTGTAGTACATAGTTTTTTTTAAATAAGAAAAACCCTGGAATGAGTAGGTGTGTCCGAACATTTTGACTGGTACTGTATATATTGCATTAAAATACAAAAACACAGTCATGGGAAGCACAAATAAATGATCTCTGTCCCTCTCTTTCTCCCTCGAGTGTGGTACCATAGACTACGGCTCCTACGTGAATCTGACAGAGAGGAACCTGCAGGATGCCCAGAAGTTCCTGCTGATGAATGAGGTGGTTCAGCCGGTCCAGCCTGTCCCTTACTTTATGGAGGATAATATCCGCTTCTCCCATGTAGCTGTGGACGTGGTGCAGGGCAAAGACATGTTGTTCCATATCATCTACCTGGCCACAGGTAAATTTGGAGTGTGTGTGTGTGTGTGTGTGTGTGTGTGTGTGTGTGTGTGTGTGTGTGTGTGTGTGTGTGTGTGTGTGTGTGTGTGTGTGTGTGTGTGCGTGCGTGCGTGCGTGCGTGCGTGCGTGCGTGCGTGCGTGCGTGCGTGTGTGTGTGTGTGTGTGTGATTCCTAGCCCTTTGACTCTGCACATGGTGGAGTGGTTCAGGAAGGTGAATGAAGGCATTAGATGTGAAGCTCTGAGGAGTCATCAAAGCTTTCATTCAGCTGACATTAATGGGATCACAATGAACTGCCATGTGTCCTCCATATGCAGCAGTACACACACACACACACACACACACACACACACACACACACACACGCGCGCACGCACGCACACACACACACACACACACACACACACACACACACACACACACACACACACACACACACACACACACACACACACACACACACACACACACACACACACACACACACACACACACACACACACACACACACACACACACAGAGGCACACAAGCTTACACACACACACAACCTTGCACATCCAGCAGACTCACCCCCCCCCCCCCCCAGACACACACAACATCCTTTTCCACACACTCAATCCCTCTCTGAGAGATGTTAAACACCATGAAATTGCAACCAGTCGCCTGTCAAGGGGAAGCATGGCGGTAATGAGAAAAACACAGGTACCGTATGTAACACAGCAACCAGACAGAGGACAGGAAGTATGTAACACAGCAACCAGACTGGAAGGCTTAACCTCCTCTTACACTGCTGGATTATACAGCCATGCTCTGTCTCATTCTGTGACCCTGTTATTTCTGGATCCCTCCTCCACCTGTTCTGCATCACTAGCCCTGGGGCATTTCTGTCTGTCTGACGGTCCTGCTAACAAAACATTGCTCCCATTGTGGTTGTGTGTATTCGTATGTGCATGAGTGAGTGAGTGAGTGAGTGTGTGTATCTCCACTCTCATTGTGTGTGGATGTGTGCTTATACGTGCGTGAGTGTGTCTGTGTGATCAATGCGGCAATGAGATCGGTGGGTTCACACAGAGCAAACAAGTTTCTGGATGCTAACCAGACCCTAATGAAAACATCTGAACCAGTGTCAGGCCGTTAGCAATGGCTAGCATACATAGCTCATCACTGGCTATTAGCGCTCTAGTGCACCTCTCTGATTGGGTCCATGCTCTGGTACCTGATTTTTTTACTAGAGGGCCGAACAACTAGCTAGTGTCGTACAATTGTTTTCCAACTTTTGGCTTTGAAAAACCCCACAAATCCTCTTTAATTCCTTTTTGTATAAAATAGACAAAACAAACTGTTTTTAGGCAGGATCAAGCCATGAACACTATCACTATTGTAGCATGTTGAACCAAACTATTTCCAACATTTCTTTGCTTGTAGCTTTTAGTCAAGTTTAGTCATCAATCTCTGAGTATCTCGGATATCAGTTTCCCTACAGATCTATAAAACATCCATTGCTGCCGCAGTGAAAAACTACTTCGGGGCAGGACTGTACTTTTGTATTTTACCACCTTGAAGCTTTGTGTTCGGGAATAGAAATGCAACTTTCTTAGATCTAATTACATTCCCCTCCCCACAGGGAATACATGTATAATAGACGATGTTTGCTTGAGTTGCCTCCAAATTCTATATCTTATGCAATCACATGGGATGCTCCCATTCTTGCCAAGAATAAATGGAATTGAATGGAGGCAATCTGCATGAAACATTACAGTATTGGACCACAGAGGTCATCTGTTAAATGCTGACCTAATCTGTAAATCAAGACTTCCTATGATTGCAGTTTAGCATGTCTTTAAACACTTTAAATTAGTGGATTTGGCTATGTCAGTCACATCCGTTGTTGACAGGTGTATAAAATCGAGCACACAGCCATGCATTCTCCATAGACAAAAATTGGCAGTAGAATGGCCTGATCAGCTTAGTAACTTTCAACATGGCACCGTCATAGGATACCATCTTCCCAACAAGTCAGTTAGACTCATTTCAGGAACTAGAGCTGCCCCAGTCAACTGTAAGTGCTGATATTGTGAAGGGGAAACGTCTAGAAGCAACAACGGTTCAGCCGCGAAGTGATAAGCCACACAAGCTCACAGATTGGTATCGCAGAGTGCTGAAGCGCGTAGCCTGTAAAAAATATTGTGTTCTCGTTTGCAACACTCACTACCGAGTTCCAAACTTCCTCTGGAAGCAACGTCAGCACAAGAACTGTTCATCGGGAGCTTCATGAAATGGGTTTCCATGGCCGAGCAGCCTAATACACAAGCCTAATATCACCATACGCAATGCCAAGTGTCGGCTGGAGTGGTGTAAAGCTAAAGTGGAAATGAGTTATCTGGAGTGCTGAATCACGTTTTACCATCTGGCAGTCCTATGGACAAATCTGAGTTTAGCGGATGCCAGGAGAACGCTACCTGTCCGAATGCACAGTACCAACTGTTTGTTAAGGGAGGAATTATAGTCTGGGGCTATTTTTCATGGTTAGGGCTAGGCCCCTTAGTTCCAGTGAAGGGAAATCACTACAGAATACAATGACATTCTGGATGATTCTGTGCTTCCAACTTTGTGGCAACAGTTTGGGGAAGGCCAAGTGAGGTCCATACAGAAATGGTTTGTCGAGATCAGTGCGGAAGAGCTTGACTGGCCTGCAAAAAGCCCTGACCTCAACCCCACCGAACACCTTTTGGATGAATTGGAATGCCGACTGCGAGCCAGGCCTAATTGCCCAACATCAGTGCCCGACCTCACTACTGCTCTTGTGGCTGAATGGAAGAAAGTCCAGGCAGCAATGTTCCATCATGTAGTGGAATGCTTTCCCAGAAGAGTGGAGGCTGTTATAGCAGTTAAGGAAGGACCAACCCATATTAATGCCCATGATTTTGGAATGAGATGTTTGACGAGCAGGTCTCCACATACTTTTGGTCATGTCGTGTACTTTTCCAGTGGGAATAAGCTATTGTAGTTGATTGGGGATGTTGCAACTATGTGGAGTCAATGGTGACTTCCTCTCCCTCATCCACTCCCTTTGAAAAAGAAGAATACTGTTTAATACATATGAGACAGAAATGTTCCCTCTTTTCTTATCTACCCCCTTCTGTTACTCTCTCCTCTCCAGATTATGGAACCATCCGTAAGGTCCTGTCTCCTCTGAACCAGTCCATGGGCAGCTGTCTATTGGATGAGATTGAGTTGTTTCCGCCCAGGAGGAGACAACCAATCAGAAGCCTCCTGATCCTTCACAGCAGC